>NC_091959.1:5429919-5717103 GCF_031021105.1 Erythrolamprus reginae | reverse complement strand
TGCCCATCCCCTCCGTGTTTGCTATTACCCTGCATGTCCTTGCTTCGGAAATGATCTCTCCCTCTCTCTCTCTCTCTCTCTCTCCCTTCTAAGCCTGGTTTCTTCATGGCTGGCCTTGCAAATTGCATGATTTACGGCTCCGTTCCTCCACTCCAGCCCTGGGGGAAGGCCAAGTTCTCCCCTTTCCCGACTAAGAAACAAACAGCAGATTGAACAGCCTTTCGGAAGGTTCATTACAGAGTCAGTCACTGAGGGATCCTTAGTGGTTTTTGCCAAGAAGCTGCCTCTCCGACCGCCGCCGGTACATGCACAAATGTTCTTCCCACTCGTCCGCTTTCCACCCTCGCCCCCAAAATATCCTCTCTCTCGAGTAGCAGCTGCACCAGAGACGCCTCATCAAACAGGGACCCTTTTTAATTGTCCTACAGGAGACGTCTCCAAGGAGAATCTCCATTTAAGCGGATTCCTTGAAATCTCGGCACAGGAGCCAAGCCCTTGAAGCAAAATTACGTCTGGCTTATGCTGGGAGAAATGTTCTCCCACGGGGGTGAGGGTAGGTTCGACTACTGCAATGCTCTCTACATGGGGCTACCTCTGAAAAGTGTTCGGAAACTACAAATCGTGCAGAATGCAGCCGCGCGAGCCGTCATGGGCCTCCAAGGTATGCCCTTGCTTCTCCAGCACTCCGCGGACTGCATTGGCTGCCAATTGGTTTCCAGACGGGGTTCAAGGTTAATATACCTAGGAAAGTATAAGAATTACCGTATTTTTTGGAGTATAAGAAACTGATAATTAGGGCGCATCTTATACTCTGAATGTAGCTTTTCCCCCCCAGTCCTAAGTAGCTGCTGTTCTGTCGGGCTCTCTGGTAGAATCCTCCCAAAAATTCACAGGTACAAATTTCAGACACACACACGTTTGAAAATTCAAAACAATGTTCTTTATAATGAAAATTCACATAAACAAAGCCCTCTTTTGGTATAGCAAAGAGCCCTCGTCTCCAAACAAACTGGTAATTTGTACAAGTGCCTTATCAGTTCTGTGATACTTAGCTTGCAGCTGTGAGGCAATTCACAGTCCTTCTTCTTTCACAAAGTGAAACACACTTTACTCTGGTTTAGTTTCAAAGCGGGGGAAAAATCAGCACACAAAAGGTCAAAGTCAATAAAGCAGTCATGAAACACAACGATCAGATAATCCTCCACAATGGCCAAACCCACAGGCTGCTCTTTATAGCAACCTCACTAATGACCACAGCCCCACCCAACCACAGGTGGCCTCATTTTCTTTGATAATAATCTCTTAGTTGTTGTTGCCTATGCATTGCTCTCCGCATGCGTGGCTGTATCATTAACTCGTGTTCCGAATCCAAGGAGGAGCTAGATAATTGATCTCCTTCTGAGCTGTCTGCCCCACTCTCCTCCTCCCTGTCACTCATGTCTTCTTGGTCAGAGGAGCCTTCATCATCAGATGCCACCGAGGGAGGGGCAAAACAGGCCTGCAGCATGTGGATGTCTCCCCCACATCCACAGTCCTTGGGGCAGGAGCTGGGCCAGAGCTAACCACAACAGCTGCTAACGATCTTCCAGCTCTTACCTTGCAGGCTCTTTCATTGTTACTCTCTGCAAAGAATGTTTTCCAAGCCCTAAGCCTTTGCATCGTTTTTTCATTGCTCTAACTTGCTCCGAATTCCTTTCCAGCCCTAACCAGGTGCTAACAATGTTCCCAACGGCTCGCACGGTTGCATTGTGGATTATTTGCAGTCTCCGAACACTCTTCAAGGGCAGCCCCATGTAGAGCACATTGCAGTAATCAAGACCGGAGTTAATGGGAGCCTGAGTCACTGTGCGCAAAGCCTCTTGGTCCAACTGGTATATCAGGAGAACCTGGGCAAAGGTCCCCCTGGCCACAGCTGAAAGATGGTAATCGAGGCTCAGCTGTGGGTCCAAGAGAACACCCAAGTTGCGGACCCTCTCTGAGGGGATCAGAGATTCCCTCCCCCTCACAGGACAATGGATGGACAGATGGAACAGTCCTTTGGAGGGAATGCCCAAAGCCACTCGGTCTTGTCTGGGTTGAGCTTGAGTCTGTTTATTTTATTTATTTATTTATTAATCAGATTTGTATGCCGCCCCTCTCCGCAGACTCGGGGTGGCTCACAGCAATAATAATAATACAATGTAAACAAATCTAATATTTAAGTTAATTTAAACCCCCAATTTAAAAACCAATCATACATACTGACATACCATGCATAAATTTTATGAGCCTAGGGGGAGGGGAAAGTATCAATTCCCCCATGCCTGGCGACAGAGGTGGGTTTTAAGGAGCTTACGAAAGGCTAGGAGGGTGGGGGCAACTCTGATATCTGGGGGGAGTTGGTTCCAAAGGGTTGGGGCCCCCACAGAGAAGGCTCTTCCCCTGGGTCCCGCCAAACGACATTGTTTAGTTGACGGGACCGGAGAAGGCCAACTATGTGGGACCTAACTGGTCGCTGGGATTCGTGCGGCAGAAGGCGGTCCCGGAGATATTCTGGTCCGGTGCCATGAAGGGGCTTTATAGGTCATAACCAACACTTTGAATTGTGACCGGAAACTGATCGGCAACCAATGCAGACTGCGGAGTGTTAGTGTGACATAGGCGTATTTAACGAAGCCCATGATAGCTCTCGCAGCTGCATTCTGCACGATCTGAAGTTTCCGAACACTTTTCAAAGGTAGCCCCATGTAGAGAGCGTTATAGTAGTCGAGCCTCGAGG
The DNA here is from genome assembly GCF_031021105.1 of Erythrolamprus reginae. Taxonomy (NCBI): domain Eukaryota; kingdom Metazoa; phylum Chordata; class Lepidosauria; order Squamata; family Dipsadidae; genus Erythrolamprus; species Erythrolamprus reginae. Next base: position 5,714,345 of record NC_091959.1, on the reverse strand, counting down.
TGATGAGGGCGTGAGTGACTGTGAGCAGTGACTCCCGGTCCAAATAGGGCCGCAACTGGTGCACCAGGCGAACCTGGGCAAACGCCCCCCTCGCCACAGCTGAAAGATGTTTCTCTAATGTGAGCTGTGGATCGAGGAGGACGCCCAAGTTGCGGACCCTCTCTGAGGGGGTCAATGATTCTCCCCCCAGGGTAATGGATGGACAGATGGAATTGTCCTTGGGAGGCAAAACCCACAGCCACTCCGTCTTATCAGGGTCGAGTTTGAGTCTGTTGACACCCATCCAGGCCCCAACAGCCTCCAGGCACCGGCACATGACTTCCACCCTGTTGGCTTCCAAACCTTGCAGGCTTCCATCCAGACCTTACAGCTTCCAGGCACCGGCATGAATTGGCATGGGATGGAGATGTATAACTGGGTATCATCAATGGAACTGGCATGTCCTTATCTTAAAGCGGCTACACAGAGCTGGCGATGGAGGAACCCAAGGGCAGCCAGTTGTTGTGGGATGGTGGGGGAGAAGAGAGCGAATGGCGTCGGTTTCCTTGTGACCGTATCTCACCAATGCAGGTGGAATCGGTGGCAGCAGCTGCCTGCCGCAAGCAGGCGGATGGGAGTTGTGTTGACGGAGAGTGTGCATGGCTCCTCTTTGTGTCATGTCCATCGGACTTCTCCATCTCTTCACTCACACACATTAAAAACTCTTCCATGGAGACAGCAATAAGCTAGCAATTAATATACCTAGGGAAATATAGGAATTACCGTATTTTTTGGAGTATAAGACATACCTGTTTCCTCCCTAAAGGAGGCGGATAATTTGGGTGCTTCTTATACTCTGAATGTAACTTTTTGGTTTTCCAGCCCTAAGTAGCTGCTAACGATCTTCCCAGCTCTTACCTTTGCAGGCTCTTTCATTGTTACTCTCTGCAAAGAATGTTTTCCAAGCCCTAAGCCTTTGTAGGGTTTTTTCAATGCTCAAACTTGCTCCGAATAAGTTTCTTTCCAGCCCTAACCAGGTGCTAAGGATGTTCCCACCTCTTATCGGCTCGCAAGCTCTTTCGTTGTTTCTCTCTGTGAAGAATGTTTTCCAACCCAAAGTAGCTAGGTAGGCAGGCAGGCAGATGCTCTATAGTGCCGTTTTGAGGGTAGGAGTTGAAACAACTTATGTCCAGAATGCGAAGGGTCAGTAAACGTTATGTATGGTTGTTGTCTGAATGGGTATGATTGATTTTTAATATAATTGGGGATTTTAGATTAGTTTATTTAGTTTTAATTAATTGGGTTTAGCTTACTGTATTCTATTGTTTCTTTTTATATGTTGTAAGCAGCCATGACTCCTCGGAGAGGGGCGGCATATAAATCCAATAAATCCAATAGATAGATAGATAGATAGATAGATAGATAGATAGATAGATAGATGGATGGATGGATGGATGGATGGATGGATGGATGGATGGATGGAGGGATGGAGGGATGGATGGATGGATGGATGGAGGGAGGGAGGGAGGGAGGGAGGATAGACAGACAGACAGACTGACAGACAGACAGACAGACAGACAGACAGACAGACAGACGACTCATGCAATACACAGCTCCTCCATGGAAGGCAGGTTAGTACCAATTGTTTCCTTCAGTTCCGATTCTCCTCTGAAGTCTGTGCCGGTCTTGTTGGGTTGCAGAAAGTTGCTAAGGTTGAGAAAGATTTACCTTGGAAAGAGACCGAGGAAGTTGGATGCAAAGTTGAATCCTGCCCCCCTGGGCCCATGGCAATTTCCAATCCTGCCTGCGCTCATTAGTGCCAGCCTGTTAAGCCCCACCCAGCTGGGCCAGATCAAGGAAGCGAAAACGACATAGATTTCAGGAGCTTATCTTTAACACCCCTTTGGGGAAAGATGCGAAACCTTGGAAACCGTCAGAAGAATTCCCCACCCTCCTTTTTAGCTAGTTAAGGACACCAAAGCAGAATCCCTTTGAAGGAGCCGAAATGCTTCCTTCCTGAGATGAGCTGGAGGGGGTGGGGGTTGGGGTGGGGTGTGTGTATAATTTTTTATAAATTTTTCTCCACCTTAAGATAAAACATATGTAAATAATAAAAACACGATACCAATATCCAACCAGATACATATGCCAAATTTCCATATCATTAATGTGCTTTAAGGAGTTTCATTATTATTATTATTATTATTATTATTATTATTATTATTATTATTATTATTATTATTTATTAGATTTGTATGCCGCCCCTCTCCGAAGACTTGGGGCGGCTCACAACAGTAAGAAAAGCAATATAGACATATGATAAAATCTAAAAGAGGGTGAAAGTGAACTTAGAGGAGAGGATATATGAAAGGAAGAGATATATAAGATAGGTGAAAGAAAAGAAAGACAATTGGACAGGGGACGAAAGGCACACCAGTGCACTTATTTACGCCCATTACTGGCCTCTTAGGAACCTGGAGAGGTCAATCGTGGAGAGTCTAAGGGAGAAGTGTTGGGGGTTAGGGGTTGACACAATTGAGTCCGGCAATGAGTTCCACGCTTCGATAACTCGATTGTTGAAATCATATTTTTTACAGTCAAGTTTGGCGCGGTTCGTGTTAAGTTTGAATCTGTTGCGTGCTCTTGTGTTATTGCGGATGAAGCTGAAGTAGTCATTGACCGGTAGGACGTTGCAGCATATGATCTTGTGGGCAATACTCAAATCGTGTTTTAGGCGCCGTAGTTCTAGGCTTTCTAGACCCAGGATTGTTAGTCTATTTTCGTAGGATATTCTGTTTCGAGTGGAGGAGTTATACCGAAAGCGATTTTCTGTTAGCTTCATATAATGAATTAATTTTTTAAAAAACCTAGGAGGGAGGGTTTTAAAAAAAATACTATCTCCTAACTAGATCCCTCTTTAAATGGCTGATACAGCAGCCGAGTGCTAAGCTACAGTTGGAGAACTTGATCCATCCCTCAATGTTTCCATTTATCTTGAAATCTTGGAGGAGACGTGAGAGAATTCAGCATTAGCAGCAGGCCCTGGGCTGTTTGAGGAAAAAGCAAAACCCTCTGTGTCTTGTTCAATCTTGAGGAAGGAAAGGGTAAAATCTAAATATCCCAAGGAAATTCAATTAAGTTGGGGAAAAGAAACCTCCCTTTCCTCCATTTACATTCCCTGCCGAGACTTGTGCTCACCTTTGGTTTCGCCCTCTCTCCGTGGGTATCGGAGGAAAGGAAGACATTCCTGACTTTAAATAAGGCACTTGGGACTTCAGCTGTTGTTCCATGGGGCTTGTTGGATTTCTTGTACAACTGTTGTTGTTGGAGGCTAAAAACAACACCCACCTCCACCCACTAAGGACTGCAGGACTGTCACTTTGCTGCTTGTATCCTTACGATTTATATTGACTGGTTCCTAATATGATTGGATTGCTTATTTGTAACTGGGTTATTATTGTGTTGTACCTTATGATTCTTGATGAATTAATTTTTTCTTTTATGTACACTGAGAGCAGATGCACCAAAGACAAATTCCTTATGTAGCTTCTGCTCCGGCAATCTCACACTATTCACAAGAGCCTACAAAACGTTTGCCAGACCCATCCTTGAATACAGTTCATCTGTCTGGAACCCATACCACATCTCGGACATCAACACCCTTGAAAACGTCCAAAGATATTTCACCAGAAGAGCCCTTCACGCCTCCACTCGAAACAGAATACCCTACAAAAATAGACTAACAATCCTGGGTCTTGAAAGCTTAGAACTACGGCGCCTAAAACACGATTATTGCCCACAAGATCATATGTTGCAACATCCTACCGGTCAATGATTACTTCAGCTTCAATCGCAACAACACAAGAGCACGCAACAGATTCAAACTTAATATTAACCGCTCCAAACATGACTGTAAAAATATGACTTTAACAATCGAGTTGTCGAAGCGTGGAACTCATTACCGGACTCAATAGTGTCAACCCCTAACCCCCAACATTTCTCCTTTAAACTATCCACGATTGACCTCTCCAGGTTCCTAAGAGGTCAGTAAGAGGCGTACATAAGTGCATTAGTGTGCCTTTCGTCCCCTGTCCAATTGTCTTTCCTTTATCTCATATATCATATATATTTTCTTCCTTTCATATATCTTCTCCTCTATTTTTACACATTATCTTTATATATATTACTTCATGTCTATTCTCTTCCATATGTATTGTGTATTGGACAAATGAATAAATAATAAATAAAAAAAATGTGTCCAATCATACTTGGCCAATAAAATTCTCTTCTCTTCTCTTCTCTTCAATTCCATTCATGAAAAGAAGGACTAGGAGGTGTTCAGATTTGGTTTTCACCAGATCTGTTCCCCTATGATATTTCCAAAAAAAGCTTTTCTTTGAGGAATCTACCTACCTCGGAGTTTTGCTTGCTGTGGGTCTATTATGTGGAACCCTGACATTTGCCTTCCAAAGTTGTGAATGCTCCAACACTGGAAGTTTAAGAAGAGTTTTGGTCAGCTATTTGTCTGAAATGGCATAGGGCAGTGATGGCGAACCATGTTTGGTTCGCGTGCCAAAAGTGTGTGTGTTTGTGTGTGTGTCCGTTACTTTATTATTCATGTTTTAGGGGGACCCTTGATGGCAGACCAGGGGTAGGCAAAGTTGGCTCTTCTATGACTTGTGGACTTCGACTCCCAGAATTCCAGAGCCAATCAAGCAAGCTCAGGAATTCTGGGAGCTGAAGTCCACATGTCATAGAGGAGCCAACTTTGCCTACCCCTGTCCCAGACCATTCAATAATCCTCTGGAATAGCTTATCCTCTCCTTCTCTCTCTTTTTTTTTTTTAAAAAGAAGGGCATCCCCAATGTTTTTGATCAGGACTTCAGAATAAGCTCCTTCCCCACCCCCACCTCTGTGTGTTGTGTTTGCTCACTTCGAAATCATGCCCATCTGGTTATATGAGGAGGGTTTCACCACAGAATGGAATAATGAACATCAACAGTCAAATGCTCCCTAGCATTGCTGCACATCTGTGCTTACTTTAAAAGCCCATCAACATGCTTCCTGTTCCTAAAACTCCACAAGAGCTGATTCTAGTTATTTTTTAAAAAAAATTGGGTGCTGTCGCTGTACAAGGTTTTGTGCTTTGGATTTCTGTTTCAAATTCTGGTGCAAGTAACTTCAAGAATTCCTGCCGATTTTAGAGACGGGAATAATAATAATAATAATAATAATAATAATAATAATAATAATAATAATAATAATAATAATAATAATAATAATGAATAAGAATAAGAATAAGAATAAGAATAAGAATAAGAATAAGAATAAGAATAAGAATAAGAATAAGAATAAGAATAAGAATAAGAATAAGAATAAGAATAAGAATAAGAATAAGAATAAGAATAAGAATAAGAATAAGAATAAGAATAAGAATAGGAATAAGAATAAGAATAGGAAGCTTCTCAAGGTGAAGCAAACTAAGGACCAGTACAGAAAAAATGTAACTCAATGTCGTATGGACAGTTGGCGGAACAAAGCATTGCATGGACAGTTCTTGGAGAAGTTCTTGGAGAAGATTGAAGGCAAAGTGGATAAAGAAAAGACCTGGTCATGGCTTACAAGTGGAACACTCAAAAAGGAGACAGAAGGACTAATACTGGCGGCACAAGAACAGGCCATTAGAACAAATGCTGTCAAAGCCAGAATTGAAAAATCAACAGACGATCCAAAGTGCAGACTCTGTAAAGAAACAGATGAAACAATCGATCACATATTCAGCTGCTGCAAAAAGATTGCACAGACTGACTACAAGCATAGACATGATGCTGTGGCACAGATGATCCACTGGAACTTGTTACCATTTACCAGTGGCAAAGAACTGGTGGGATCATAAGCCCGAAAAAGTGGTCAAAAATGAGCAAGCAAAACTACTGTGGGACTTCCGACTTCCGACTGACCCAATTCTGAAGCATAACACACCAGACATTGTGATCGTGGAGAAAAAGAAAGTATGGATCATCGACATCGCAATCCCAGGAGACAGCAGAATTGAGGAGAAGCAGCTAGAGAAATTAGTGAAATATGAATATCTAAAAATTGAGCTGCAACGACTCTGGCATAAGCCAGTGAAAGTGGTCCCAGTGGTACTTGGCACGCTGGGCGCAGTGCCAAAGGATCTCAGTGGACATTTGAAAACCATCGGAATTGACAAAATCTCCATCTGTCAATTGCAAAAGGCTGCTTCACTGGGATCGACAAACATAATTCACTGCTACATCACACAGTCCTGGGTGCTTGGGAAGCGTTCGACTGGTGATGAAATACAAAATCCAGCAGAGTGATCTCGTTTGCTGTGTTGTACTGACATAATAATAATAATAATAATAATAATAATAATAATAATAATAATAATAATTTATTAGATTTGTATGCCGCCCCTCTCTGGCTCACAACAATAATAAAAAACAATATTATAGCTAAACAAATCTAATATTTAAAAAGAAGCATATAAAAACCCTATCATATTTAAAAACTAAACGACATGTGTATTTTATTTTATTTATTTATTTTATTTATTAGATTTGTATGCCGCCCCTCTCCGTAGACTCGGGGCGGCTCACAACACAATAAAACAGTTCATGACAAATCTAACAATTTACAATTTAAAGTATTTAAAAAACCTCATTATTAAGCAAACATACATACAAGCATACCATACATAAATTGTATAGGCCCAGGGGACATATCTCAGTTCCCCCATGCCTGACGACAAAGGTGGGTTTTAAGGAGTTTACGAAAGACAAGGAGGGTAGGGGCAGTTATAATCTCTGGGGGGAGCTGGTTCCAGAGAGTCGGGGCCGCCACAGCGAAGGCTCTTCCCCTGGGGCCCGCCAACCGACATTGTTTGGTTGACGGGACCCGGAGAAGGCCCACTCTGTGGGACCTAATCAGTCGCTGGGATTCGTGCGGCAGAAGGCGGTCCCGGAGATATGTGTGTCCATGTTTGATTTCATTCAATGTTGATGCCTTGTTGACTCCACAGGGCAGTTCACATTCGAAAGCCACAAAAGTAGGCAAAATCATGATGTAAAATACCAGAAACACACGCCGACAACTATTTCAGCATTTGTCGGGTCAGCACACTCTAAATATAAAGTAAAAATCTGACCAAAGGATTACAGCCACTTTGCCTCCACTCTGGGAGAACAGCCAGACTTTTCCAGGTTGCAAAGGGATCTTCCGAATTGCGAGAAGGATTTCCTTAAATATTTTCTTGATATTCTGAGTTTTATTTTGTTTCTCCACCCAATTTGTTCTTGAGGTTTCTACCTTGACTGAAAGGCTGAAAAAAGCCTAGTCTAGTAGATAAGGGGTATGTACGGTGACGGTAGCTTCAACCTATTGCTAAGGGGTTCATCCTAAAAGACTATCGTTCTGTCTCTTTGCAAATTTTCAAAACATTAATGCAAAACCCAGCTAGATGTTGCAAAGCGCTGGCTGTGTATTAAGAACAGATGTTTCTGCAAAGCGTAACTCTGTACATGAATGTTCAGGGGGGGAAAACCATACTGAGCTTGATGAAATTTATTCCTGGGTAGATGGAAATGGCTAGGCTAGGGAAATTTTAGCCTCCGCATGTGGCTGGATTACATTTCCTGGAATCAGTAGAAGAGAATATATATATATTCTCTACGAAAATCTGCGAAAACATAGAAACATAGAAACATAGAAATCTGACGGCAGAAAAAGACCTCCTGGTCCATCTAGTCTGCCCTTATACTATTTCCTGTATTTTATCTTAGGATGGATATATGTTTATCCCAGGCATGTTTAAATTCAGTTACTGTGGATTTATCTACAACGTCTGCTGGAAGTTTGTTCCAAGGATCTACTACTCTTTCAGTAAAATAATATTTTCTCATGTTGCTTTTGATCTTTCCCCCAACTAACTTCAGATTGTGTCCCCTTGTTCTTGTGTTCACTTTCCTTTTAAAAACACTTCCCTCCTGGACCTTGTTTAACCCTTTAATATATTTAAATGTTTCGATCATGTCCCCCCTTTTCCTTCTGTCCTCCAGACTATACAGATTGAGTTCACTAAGTCTTTCCTGATACGTTTTATGCTTAAGACCTTCCACCATTCTTGTAGCCCGTCTTTGGACCCGTTCAATTTTGTCAATATCTTTTTGTAGGTGAGGTCTCCAGAACTGAACACCGTACTCCAAATGTGGTCTCACCAGCGCTCTATATAGCGGGATCATAATCTCCCTCTTCCTGCTTGTTATACCTCTAGCTATGCAGCCAAGCATCCTACTTGCTTTCCCTACCGCCTGACTGCACTGTTCACCCATTTTGAGACTGTCAGAAATCACTGCCCCATATGTATGTATGTATGTATGTATGTATGTATGTATGTATGTATGTATATGTGTGTGTGTGTGTGTGTGTATATATATATATATATATATGTTTTCGTAAATTTTCACGGGTATATGTATGTAGATTGTTCTGAGTTCGGGTTTTGCCCTGTGTAATGTTTTGCATGTCTATGCGACGTTTCGGTGAAATCACATTCACCATCTTCAGGCTGGAGTTCCAATCTTTGTGTTGTTGTAAATGGAATATTCCATTTACAACAACACAAAGATTGGAACTCCAGCCTGAAGATGGTGAATGTGATTTCACCGAAACGTCGCATAGACATGATTTCACGTATATATATATGACGGTCTTGGTATATTCGGGTTTCTTCCCGTGTAAGATTCAGAAATTTCTGGTGGCGTTTCGACGAGGTCCCACTCGTCATCTTCAGGCTGGTGTTTCTGTCCTTGTTCTAGGGCGAACACAGTGAGACCTGAGCTGCCTTCCTTCTATAAATACTGGTGGCTGGGTGTGGTTTGATGGCTCAGCAATTGCCTGCTGTGTGGAAACTTCCTGGTGAGTCAGTGGGGTAACACCTGGGGTCGTTGATGTAACTGAGGTATGCTGATTAGTTAATGGTTGTGGATTACCAGCCTGAAGATGATGAGTGGGACCTGGTTGAAACGTCGCCAGAAATTTTGCCCCGTGTAATATTTTGAGTGTCTATGCGACGTTTCGGTGAAATCACATTCACCATCATCAGGCTGAAGTTGTAAGCTTCGTGCTGCTGTAAATATAGTTTATATATATATTCCCAGTGAGGGTATGGCTAGCTGATGAGGCCAAAATAAGGCCGAAATAGATCTATCCTAGTCTCCCTTAATTTTCAAATTCAGCAAAAACATGTGATATATATATATATATATATATATATATATATATATATATATATATATATATATATATATATATATATGAGTTTAACTGTGGAGACTTTGGTGTTCTCCGAGCTGGTTGGTTTGCTTGCAAATGTTTCATTATTCAACTGGTAATATCATCAGTGTGAGAAATTGTGGGGTTTGCTCCATTTATACATTATACAGTAGCTTGCTCTTCCAGTTTTGGTGGGGTGTGGTTTTTTTCTTCTTTCCCTTGATAGTTCCTTGATTAGGGTATTATTTTCCGCCTGGTTGTTTGTCTGGTGTTAATCCCTGCTTATCTGGGTAGTGGCTGCTGGAGAGGATGTGTTCTGGTCTGTTTGTTCCTGGAGTCTCTCAGTCTTGGTAACTGGGACAAATGAGAGAGTTCACCACTGACCTACTGAGCCCAGTTATTATGGACCAATGAAGGGCTGCAAAATTTTTTACTACCATGCTGTGGGCGTGGAGGACAGGTGGGATAGGAGGAGGAGAAGGAGGAGAGATGGAAAAGGAGGAAAGGAAGGAAGATGAGAAAAGTTGGAAGACGATGGAGGAGGAGGAGGAGGAAGAGATGGAAAAGGAGGAGCTGGAGAAATGAAAAAGGAGGAGGAGGAGGAGGAGAGATGGAAGAGGAGGGAGGAGGAGGAGGAGAGATGAAAAAGGTGGAGGAGGAGAGATGGAAGAGGAGGAAGAGAAGGAGGAGGAGGAGAGTTGGAAAATGAGGGAGGATGAGGAGGAAGAGAAGAAGAAGAGATGGAAAAGGATGAGCTGGAGAAATGAAAAAAGAGGAGGAAGAGAGATGGAAGAGGAGGAGGAGGAGAAGAGATGGAAGAGGAGGAGGAGAGGTGTAAGTTTAAGTTTAAATTCATTGGATTTATATGCTGCCCTCTCCAAGGACTTGGGCAGCTTACAACATATAAAAAAGACTAAATATATATCGAAATGCAAATAATTAAAATTCAGTTACAACTAAAAAAAACCCTAAAGAACCAATTAAGATACATACATGACCATTCAATCAACAAACACACTAGACAATCAATGGCTCGGGGGGAGGAGGAGGAGGAGAAGAAAGAGGAAGAAGAAGAGGAGGAGGAGGAAGAGGAGGAGGAGTGGGAAGAGGAGGAGGAGGAGGAAGAGGAGGAGGAGGAAGAAGAAGAGGAGGAGGAGGAGGAGGAGGAAGAGGAGGAAGAGGAGGAGGAGGGGGAAGAGGAGGAGGAGGAAGAAGAAGAGGAGGAGGAGGAAGAGGAGGAGGAGTGGGAAGAGGAGGAGGAGGAGGAAGAGGAGGAGGAAGAAGAAGAGGAGGAGGAGGAGGAAGAGGAGGAAGAGGACGAGGAGGAGGAAGAGGAGGAAGAAGAGGAGGAGGAAGAAGAGGAGGAGGAGGAAGAGGAGGAGGAGGAAGAGTGCCGGAAGGGAATGGGTGGCTTATTGCAAATCGGAAAAGATAAATCCAAAAACAGATCCGTGCCCACTACAATATGTCGTCTGCTCCCCATCCGAATCTCTCTGGCTTTTTATCTGGAGTGCCAACCTTGAAATGCAAACCGCCGCATCTCTTTGGCTTCCCTGGGAACAGCTGCCAAAGGACGCCAGATCAGAAAGCTGGGAAGGCGGCCTGGGGAGATCAGACGGGGCCAAAATTGGGCCTCTCTGAAGTCCCCGAGACTTGGTCCAGGATGAAGGGAGAACCCCCGTTGCTCCTTGTTTCGTGGCCAAGCTAGCCAAGACAGACGTCCCTCAAGACAGAGGCCGGCAGCTAATCAGCCCAAAGCAGAAGGATTCCCCCCTCGAGAAGGTGAACGCTTTGGGTCAGCTTCCCTTCCACCGCGTGGAGGGAACCCCACTGGTTTTGGTGATGAAAGCCCAAAGCCGAACCCGACGCCTTCTATCTCCTCTCGACAGCCAGGCTGGCGAGAGATTACACACACGCGGGATGGCACAGCCAATGGAAAGAAGATGGGGGCCCTGCAGGAGACGGGGGGGAAAAAACACCCTGGAAATCGAATGAAAACAACAGCCGAAAAGGCAACAACATGAAATTTGAAGGACACGAGTGGAGAAGGAGGCTCGTTGGGCAGCCAGCCAGAGTGGTAATTGGATAACATGAAAGGAGCCATTTGAGGTTGCAGCTCCTTATCCCTCGCGGGGGAATATCGGCATTAGGAGACAAATTATATCCGCCGGACGTCCTCGACGTACGACTCGCGATGGAGCCCAAAGTTTTTGTGGTCGCGAGACGTTTGTTAGCACTAGCAATAGGCCTTAGACTTACATAGCGATTTACAGTGCTTCGTTCCAGCCCCTTCTAAGCGGTTGACGGAGTCAGCATATCACCCTCAACAATCTAGGTCCTCATTTGACCCACCTCGGAAGGATGGAAGGCTGAGTCGACCTTGAGCGGATCAGGATTGAACTGCTGGCAGTTGGCAGAGTTAGCCTGTGATATTGCATTCTAACAGAAAGGAAGGTAGGTAGATAGGTAGGGTAGGGTAGATAAGTGGGAAGGAAGGAAGGAAGGGGAAGGGGGGAAGGAAGGAAGGAAGGGGAAGGGTGGAAGGAAGGAAGGAAGGAAGAGGAAGGAAGGAAGGAAGGAAGGAAGGAATAGCACTTAGACTTATGTACTGCTCTATAGTATATAAGTCTTCGTTAGGGGCCTTTCCAAATGGTTGACAGAGTCAGCCTCTTGCCCCAAACAATCTAGATCTTCATTTTACCCACTTCGGAAGGATGGGTTAATTTATCAGTGGAACGACTTGCCTCCAGAAGTTATGAATGCTCCAACACTGGAAGTTTTTAAGAAGATGTTGGAGAACCATTTGATTGAAGTAGTGTAGGGTTTCCTGCCTAAGCAGGGGGTTGGACTAGATGACCTCCAATGTCCCTTCCTAGTCTGTTATTCTATTCTACTCTACTCTATTCTATTCTATTCTAGTCTAGTCTAGTCTAGTCTAGTCTATTATTTTGTATTTCTATTTTGTATTTCTATTTTGTATTTCTATTTTGTATTTCTATTCGAGTCTATTCTATTCTATTCTATTTTAGTCTAGTCTAGTCTAGTCTAGTTAGTCTACTATTTTGTATTTCTATTTTGTATTTCTATTCTATTCTATTCACTATATACATTTTACAAATCAATACTTTCTGGAGATGTGATTAGGGCAAAACTCAGCTCCTGTTCTCTGGTCAGTTTCTCATAAACACACATATGTCCACACACACCCACTAAACACCCACATTTATTTATTTATTTATTCATTCATTCATTCATTTATTGGATTTGTATGCCGCCCCTCTCCCTGGACTCAGGGCGGCTAACAACAGTGACAAAAAACAGAATATAAAAATCCAATACTACAAAAGCTAAAAACCCTTGTTATAAATCCAATCATACATACAAACATACCATGCATAAATTGTAGAAGCCTAGGGGGAAAGAATATCTCAGTTCTCCCATGCCTGATGGCAGAGGTGGGTTTTGAGGAGCTTACGAAAGGCGAGGAGGGTGGGGGCTATTCTAATCTCTGGGGGGAGTTGGTTCCAGAGGGTCGGGGCTGCCACAGAGAAGGCTCTTCCCCTGGGCCCCGCCAACCGACATTGTTTAGTTGACGGGACCCGGAGAAGACCCACTCTGTGGGACCTAACTGGTCGCTGGGATTCGTGCGGCAGAAGGCGGTCCCTGAGATCATCTGGCCTGGTGCCATGAAGGGCTTTATAGGTCATAACCAACACATACACACACACAGCCCTCCCCACTAGTCAGTTTCACCAACCCCGCTCCTCACTTTCCCAAGGATAATCAAATCCTGCCAGGGTTTCCATCCCTGTCACTTTACAAGCGCCATGTCTTTTCCTCCTTGGTGCCTTCCCTCAGGTGCAAGCGAGAGCATCGTAAACTTTGAAATACATCAACTTTGGCAGCCCGTGGAATTGGTGGCTGCCCGAATGTCCCATCGTTAAAAAATAATCAGACTGGGAAAAATGGCTTTTAAGCCTGGAAAGGTGCAAAAAAATAGAAAAAGAAGTCGGCCTTTTCTTGTAGCAAAGCAGAGCGGAATCCTTTTTCCTTTTGCTCTTGACTGGTTTGAGGTAAGACGTCCCAGCGAGCGATTTCAGAGCTAATAGATTCATCTGTCGGGGGGTTGTACGGCTCAATGGCGCAGCACAAGCTTTGCGAGCGGGAAGCTCCAGGCGCTATCTCGATCATTTCTAGGTTTTAAAAGGTTTTCCGGGAACGGATGCTTTCTTCTCCGTCTGCAGTAAGATCTAACAGCTAACAATCCGCGGCTGCAAACATCCAAAGACCCACAAGGTGGCCACAAAGGGATACAAGGGATGTGAACTTTCCTGCCCCCCGGTGGCCAGTTGGAGTTTTGCAGGCCATGTCGGTCTGCACTAGAGCGGGGAGCCTCAACGCATTGATTCAGAACAAGGTAGAAAAGTGTGTTTATATATTTTTTGACAGAGTTGCCTTTTCATCTTATCTCTTCACGGTTTGTCTGGCTGTCTAGCTATCGGCAGAGAGAGAGGGAGGTTTTTTTATTTTGGTGTTTTCTATGCGCACAGCAGCTCTGAAACATGTTGCCTTTAAAATTGACATTGTTGTCTTTAATAATAATAATAATAATAATAATAATAATAATAATAATAATAATTTATTGGATTTGTATGCCGCCCCTCTCCGCAGACTCAGGGTGGCTAACAACAATAATAAACACAATATGTACAATCCAATAATAAAAACAACTAAAAACCCCTGTTATAAAACCAAACATACACACAAACATACCATGCATAATTTGTAATGGCCTAGGGGGAAGGAATATCTCAACTCCCCCATGCCTGGCGGTATAAATGAGTCTTGAGTAGTTTACGAAAGACAGGGAGAGTGGGGGCAGTTCTAATCTTTGCGGGGAGTTGGTTCCAGAGGGCCGGGGCCGCTACAGAGAAGGCTCTTCCCCTGGGGCCCACCAAACGACATTGTTTAGTCGACGGGACCTGGAGAAGGCCAACTCTGTGGGACCTTATCGGTCGCTGGGATTTGTGCGGTAGCAGGCGGTTCCGGAGGTAATCTGGTCCATTGCCATGTAGGGCTTTAAAGGTCATAACCAACACTTTGAATTGTGACTGGAAACTGATTGGCGGTCAATGCAATTGACAACTCTAGAGAAAATGCAGAAGAGAGAAACCGGGATGATTAGGGACTGGATAGGAAAACATACAAAGAGAGGTTACAGGAACTGGGCATGGCCAGTCTCACAAAAAGAAGGACCAGGGGTGACATCATAGCAATGATCCAATATTTCGGGGGCTACCACAGAGAGGAGTGGGTCAGGCTGTTTTCCAAAGCACCTGAAGGCCAGACAAGGAACAATGGATGGAAGCTGACCAAGGAGAGATTCAACCTGGAAATAAGGAGGAATTTTCTGATGGTGAGAGTGAGCAACCAGTGGAACGGCCTACCAGCGGAGGTTGTGGGACCTCCAACACTTGAGACCTTCAAGAGGAAATTGGACTGCCATCTGTCCGAAGTGGTGTAAGGGGGTTGGACTAGATGACCTACAAGGTCCCCTCCAACTCTAATAATAAATAAATAAACGAAAATAAAATAAAAAATAACTTAGATCTAAGGAGAAATTTCCTGACAGTCAGAACGGTTGATCAGTGGAACCGCTTGCCTCCAGAAGTTGTGAATGGAACACTGGACGTTTTTAAGCAGATGTTGGATAACCATCTGTCTGAAATATTGTAGGGTCTCTTGCCCAAACAGGAGGACTAGAAGGTCTCCATCGTCCCTTCCAACTCTGTTGTTGTTGTTGTTGCTGCTGTGTTTGTTGTCATCGTCATCATCATCATCATCATCATCATCATCATTATCATTATAAAACCTGCTCAGTGGAGGACTGGCTGTAATAAGGTACCTTGGAAATGGAAAACCTGGAGGATGTTTTAGAGTCATCGGCAAATAGGCAAACCTTCCCTACCAAACCTTCCCCCTTTGTGAGTGACATAGGGGAAGGTTTGGTAGGGAAGGTTTGCCTATTTGCCGATGACTTTAAAGTGTGCAATAGGGTTGATATTCCTGGAGGGGTCTGTAATATGGTAAATGATTTAGTTTTACTAGATACATGGTCAAAGCAATGGAAACTGCAGTTTAATGTTTCCAAATGTAAAATAATGCACTTGGGGAAAAGGAATCCTCAATCTGAGTATTGCATTGGCAGTTCTGTGTTAGCAAAAACTTCAGAAGAGAAGGATTGAGGGGTAGTGATTTCTGACAGTCTCAAAATGGGTGAGCAGTGTGGTTGGGCAGTAGGAAAAGCAAGTAGGATGCTTGGCTGCATAGCTAGAGGTATAACAAGCAGGAAGAGGGAGATTGTGATCCCCTTATATAGAGCGCTGGTGAGACCCCATTTGGAATACTGTGTCCAGTTCTGGAGACCTCACCTACAAAAAGATATTGATAAAATTGAACGGGTCCAAAGACGGGCTACAAGATTGGTGGAAGGTCTTAAGCATAAAACGTATCAGGAAAGACTTAATGAACTCAATCTGTATAGTCTGGAGGACAGAAGGAAAAGGGGGGACATGATCGAAACATTTAAATATGTTAAAGGGTTGAATAAGGTTCAGGAGGGAAGTGTTTTTAATAGGAAAGTGAACACAAGAACAAGGGGACACAATCTGAAGTTAGTTGGGAGAAAGATCAAAAGCAACGTGAGAAAATATTATTTCACTGAAAGAGTAGTAGATGCTTGGAACAAACTTCTAGCAGACGTGGTAGATAAATCCACAGGAACTGAATTTAAACATGCCTGGGATAAACATATATCCATCCTAAGATAAAATACAGGAAATAGTATAAGGGCAGACTAGATGGACCATGAGGTCATTTTCTGCCGTCAGACTTCTATGTTTCTATGTTTCTATGATGTTGGTATTTGTAGTTCAGAATCACTGATCTTACCTATCCTAAGCACAAAGTTAGTGGTTTTCCTTTCCTTTCCCTTTCCTCTCCCTCCCTCTCCCT
Source organism: Erythrolamprus reginae (assembly GCF_031021105.1). Taxonomy (NCBI): domain Eukaryota; kingdom Metazoa; phylum Chordata; class Lepidosauria; order Squamata; family Dipsadidae; genus Erythrolamprus; species Erythrolamprus reginae. Next base: position 5,698,055 of record NC_091959.1, on the reverse strand, counting down.
TTTTCTTCCTTCTTTCCCCTCCCTCCCTTCTTTCTCCTTTCTCCTTTTCCTTCTTTTTTCCTTCTTTCCTCCCTCCCTCCCTCTTCCTTCCTTCCCTCCTTCCTTCCTTCCCCCTTCTTTTTTTTCCTTTTCTCCCTTCTTCCACCTCTTTCCCCTCCTTCCCTCCCTCTCCCTCCCTCCCTCCCTTCTCTTTTTCCTTTCCCCCTTCTTCCATCTCTCTCCCCTCCTTCCTTCCCTCCCTCTTCCTTCCTTCCTCCCTCCCTTCTCTTTTTCCTTTCCCCCTTCTTCCATCTCTCTCCCCTTCTTCCTTCCCTCCCTCTTCCTTCCTCCCTCCCTTCTCTCTCCCCTCCTTCCTTTCCTCCCTCTTCCTTCCTTCCTCCCTCCCTTCTTTCCATCCATCCATCTCTCTTTCCTCCCTCCCTTCCTCAAACATCAACATGTACATTGAGGCACACAGAGTTCTCACTCAGCCTGACCTTTAATATGGGGTGTAATGGAAGAGGGAGCCCTCTTTTTCCCTGGAGCTCCATAAAGAGGCAAGCAGGTCAATGCTTGACAAGGCAGCCGAAGCTGCTGCCTACCAAACACAGCAGCCGGGTCCCGAGGTTCCCCCCAGGGAGGAGCTGCCGAGCTGGAAGCCAATAAGAGTGACGTGACATTGACTTATTAGCACTCGGGAAGGAGGAAGGGAAAGTTTTAACAAGGAGGACATCTGGTTTGAGTCAACACAGCCCAGGCCGCCTCCTAGGAAAGACCAGCAGAAATGTTCATGGTGGGCAGGGGGCATCCAGGCTGATATTTCCCCACCGGCCTGGAGGCGGAAGGAAAGGGCCATTTGAAGTGTCCTTCCTTGGTTCTGGAGCCAGTGGTGGAACAACGCACCAGGCAAAAGGTGTGTACAGTGGTACCTCTACTTACGAACTTAAGGTTCTTGTAAGAAGAAGCAATTTTTCCCATAGGAATCAATGTAAAAGCAAATAATGCATGCGATTGGGGAAACCACAGGGAGGGCGGAGGCCCTGTTTCCTCCCAGGAGATTCCTAGAGAGGCCCCATGGAGGCTTCTTCCCACCTATTCCGGCCTTGTTTCCTCCCAGGAAATTCCTAGAGAGGCCCCACGGAGGCTTCTTCCTGCCTTTTCCGGCCCTGTTTCTCCCGGAAGATTCTTAGAGAGGCCCCACGGAGGCTTCTCCCCGCCTTTTCCAGCCCTGTTTCCTCCCAGGAGATTCCTAGAGAGGCCCCACGGAGGCTTCTCCCCATTTTTTCCAGCCTTGTTTCCTTGCAGGAGATTCTTAGAGAGGCCCCACGGAGGCTTCTCCCCGCCTTTTCCAGCCCTGTTTCCTCCCAGTAGATTCCTAGAGAGGCCCCATGGAGGCTTCTCCCCATTTTTTCCAGCCTTGTTTCCTTGCAGGAGATTCTTAGAGAGGCCCCACGGAGGCTTCTCCCCGCCTTTCCCAGCCCTGTTTCCTCCCAGGAGATTCCTAGAGAGGCCCCACGGAGGCTTCTCCCTCCCTTTTCCAGCCCTGTTTCCTCCCGGAAGATTCCTAGAGAGGCCCCACGGAGGCTTCTCCCTGCCTTTTCCGGTTACAGTTTCGGAGGCTCGGGTTTGTAAGTGGAAAATGGTTCTTGAGAAGAGGCAAAAAAAATCTTTAACACCCGGTTCTTATCTAGAAAAGTTCGTAAGTAAGATTCTGGGCAGTTTGGAGCACCCGCAAATCCCACTCCTGACTGCTTAAGCCATCTGACCGCTCCCTATAAAAGGGCTAGCTGTCCACCTGGCTCTATGTTGTATCTTGTACGTAGTTACCATAAAGAGCTGTTGCCTTAAGCCTGTCTCAAGCCTCTTCAGTCCCAGGGAACTCAACACTGTAATTACCTTTAAAACAACAACAACCATCCTCAAGCCACCCCCAATTTTAGGGTTGTGTTTGTGACTCCGTCGCTTTGATTGTTGCGTTGAAAAATCTAAGCCGAGGAAACCAATAATAGAATTGCAGCTAAGTGAGTTTGCATTTCTGGGGATTCTCATTATCAACTCCAGCGAGAAATCAGGGAATGTTTTCCTTTGGGATTAACGCTTAACGAACAGGGTGCCCGTGGGTTTTATTCCCCTCTTCTCCAACCTTATGCACCATTTGCTTTTAAATAACCTATCAGTGGGAGGTGGTGAATCCCTCCTTTCCTCCCTCCCTTTCTTTGTAGCTGTTGCGTCTAGCATGTTATGGATCTTATACAACGACCCGTAAACTCTTAACAAAAGCATGCTATAAAGCACCTATAAAGCCCTTCATGGCACCGGACCAGATTATCTCTGGGACCGCCTTCTACTGCACGAATCCCAGCGACCAGTTAGGTCCCACAGAGTGGGTCTCCTCCGGGTCCCGTCAACTAAACAATGTTGCTTGGTGGGACCCAGGGGAAGAGCCTTCTCTGTGGCGGCCCCGGCCATTTGGAACCAACTCCCCCCAGAGAATAGAATTGCCCCCACCCTCCTTGCCTTTCGTAAGCTTCTTAAAACCCACCTCTGCCATCAGGCATGGGGGAACTGAGATATTCTTTCCCCCTAGGCCTTTACAATTTACGCATGGTATGTCTGTATGTATGTTTGGTTTTATAATAAGGGTTTTTTTTAGTTATTTTAGTATTGGATTGGACTGTTACATGCTGTTTTTATCATTGTTGTTAGCCGCCCCGAGTCTACGGAGAGGGGCGGCATACAAATCAAATCAAATCAAATCAATCAATCAATCAATCAATACATACATACATACATACATACATACATACATACATACATACATAAATGCTAATGGTCCATGCAAACCCCAAAAACCTTTTACCTTTTTAACTTTTTACCTAGACTATCCACTGTTGACCTCACCTGATTCCTAAGAGGTCAGTAAGGGGCGTGCATAAGCGCACCAAAGTGCTTACCATCCCTGTCCAATAGTTCCTTCTTATTAGCACCCATCTTAAGAACATAAGAACATAAGAAGAGCCCTGCTGAATCAGGCCAAAGCCCATTGAGCCCGGCATTCTGTATCCCACAGTAGCCCACCAATTGTCCATGGGGATCTTGAGCAGAAAGAGAAGGCAAGACCCTCCCTTTCCCTTGACCCCCAACAAATGAGACCCGAGGAAACCCTGCCTGCCTCAACCAACATAGAGGCGGCACATGGACATCCGTTTCAATAACCACCGATACACTTGGCATCCATGAATCTGTCTAATCCTGCCTTGAAGCTATCCAGGCTGACAGCTGTCACGACCTCTTCTGGAAGGGAATTCCATAAACCAACGACCCTCTGGGTGAAGAAATATTTCCATTTATTTGTCCTCATGCATCTAAACAATGTTACATCTATGTATATTACCAATATTTACTTGACAATATATAAATAAAACTAATTAATCAGGATGGGTCTAGATCAGTGATGGCGAACCTTTTTTCCCTTCGGTGCTGAAAGAGCATGGGTGTGCACTATCGCACATGTGTGAGTGCCCACACCCATAATTCAATGCCTGTGGAGGGCAAAAACAGCTTCCCTCGTATAGAGCACTGGTGAGACCCCATTTGGAAGACTGTGTCCAGTTCTGGAGACCTCACCAACAAAAAGATATTGATAAAATTGAATGGGTCCAAAGACAGGCTACAAAAATGATGGAAGGTCTTAAGCATAAAACGGTAAAACCTATGAGGAAAGACTTCATGAACTCCATATGTATAGTCTGGAGGACAGAAGGAAAAGGGGGGACATGATCGAAACATTTAAATAGATTAAAGGGTTAAATAAGGTTCAGGAGGGAAGTGTTTTTAATAGGAAAGTGAACACAAGAACAAGGGGACACAATCTGAGGTTAGTTGGGGGAAAGATCAGAAGCAACACGAGAAAATATTATTTTACTGAAAGAGGAGTAGATGCTTGGAACAAACTTCCAGCAGACCCTGTTGGTAAATCCACAGTCACTGAATTTAAACATGCCTGGGATAAACATAGATCCATCCTAAGATAAAATACAAGAAATAGTATAAGGGCAGACTAGATGGACCATGAGGTCTTTTTCTGCCGTCAATCTTCTATGTTTCTAAGAGAGAGGGCCGAGTCTTCTTTCCTGGGATGGGAGGGTCTTGTATATCTCAGCTCCTCTCTTTCATCCTCCTTTTCTCCTTTGTTGGCGTAGGTGCCTCTTTCGTTTCATTAGGAAATTGGAAGGTTTGGGTTTTCCCCGGTAGGAGAACAATCGGCAATCATGTCAGAAAGAATGGTCTATCAAATGCACCAGGGGACTCGAAAAGAACAGCCCTGAAAATCTCATTCCAGCACCTCAAATCTGTTGGAGGTTGGGGCAGAGATAGGGAGCGATTTGCTCAGAGCTTCTTGGCTGTTTTGCAGCTTTAGTTGCAATTCCGACAGAAGAGAATTGCCACCCGCAAATTGAGCTTATAGTGTTTCATTCTTTTGTCCGTCCTACTTAAGGAGAGTGTTCGGCAGGCCCTGTAATTTCCTCTCTTTTCTTGCTTCCTTCTGGTCTCCTCTTTCTCCTTCCTTCGTTCTTCCTTCCAGGAAGTAGCTTACATAACTAATATGACCTTTGGTGTTAGCATCTAAGAAGCAATTAACAGTCCAGAGAACACATGGTTACGGTAGTTCCCACTGTGTTTGCCTTCTACAGGTCCTGTCAACTGGACTAGTGTTTCCCAACCTTGGCAACTTGAAGATATCTGGACTTCAACTCCCAGAGTTCCCCAGCCAGCGAAGTCCAGATGTCTTCAAGTTGCCAAGGTTGGGAAACAATGAACTAGACAATGTCGCTTGGCGGGACCTAAGGGAAGAGCCTTCACTGTGGGGGCTCCGGCCCCCTGGAATCAACTCCCCCTGATCTTTTTCAAGAGTCTGAAGGCTCATCTATGTCGCCAGGCTTGGGGTCATTAGACACTACTCACTGCCCAATGAATGTATGGTGAGTTTGTTGATTGAATGGATATGTGTATTTTAATTGGTTTTCAGGTTTTTAGATTTTAATTTTAATTAATTGGATTTGGTGTACTGTACATTGTTTTTTATATGTTGTAAGCCACCCTTTGGAGAGGGGTGGCATAAAACTCCAAAAATAATAATAATAATAATAATAATGATGATGATGATGATGATGATGATGATGATAATGATGATGATAATAATAATAATAATAATAATAATAATAATAATAATAATAATATAAAAGTTGGAGTTATCTTCACTGTAACTCTCCATCTTTAAAAACAAGAGTTTATCCAGGCACGAAACAAGCAAAGTGTTGTGTAGTTTACCAGTGCATCAGTTATTAGGTTATTTTCTCTTTATAACTGCGTATACATCTTGGCTATTGTGGGTCCCCAAAAAGCAAGATGGCCGACATGATTGAGGGATCAAAGCCCCGCCTCTTTTTTACATAAAGGATGGGCCTTTGATCACATCTTGATTTTTGTTGTGGTGTATTTTCCCTATTGGCTAATCAAAGCAACCCGAGGAATTGATGAAGGGCTTTCTAATTTCAGAAGTTTATACAGCCGTTAACCTCTCTGCCTTAAAAAGGCCCTGCCTCTCCTTTTCTTTTTTTGTTCGCTGTCAAAGACGCCCATCTGGAATTAATCTAGGAACGAAGTGTTTATATATACTATATAAAACCGTAACTTGACTCTTCCAACCTCAAAAACATGTCTTTTATCTCATCCTCTAAGCTAAAAGGAGGCAGCAGTTCACAGCAGGAATGAATCATCCCGTTTGAGATGGGTGTTGCATGAAAACTCCTAACACGGACATTCAGATGTCTTCAAAAGTTGGATCTGATTGACCAGACTATTTACGGAGCCGCCTTCTACCTCATACTTCCCTATGACCAATAAGGGCCCACAGAGTTGGCCTTCTCCAGGTCCCATCCTCCAAACAATCTTGCTTGGTGGGACCTCGGGGAAGGGCTTTCTCTGTGGTGGCTCCAACACTTTGGAATCAACTTCTTCTGGAGATCCATATTATCCCCACCCTACCGGTCTCTCAGATAGCTATCAAGACCTGGCTTTTCTGGCAGGCCTGGGCCCATGAATGAGTGAGTGTATATATGGCTTTTTAGGGTTGCCATGTTTTATTGTACGAGGGTCACCCAGAAAGTAATGCACCATATTTTTTTCTTCAACAATTATTTATTTAACACAATGAAACTTACACACAAGAAAGAATGGTGTTTCTTCTACACTCCCTAATTTTTCCACGTAATCTCCATCTCGTTCTATGGCCTTCCTCTAGCGATACAAAAGGGCGTATATGCCCTGTAGGTACCACTCCTTGTTCTGGTCACAAAGCCATTTCTGCACTGTGCGAATCACCCCTTCGTCATCCTCAAAATGTCTTCCACGACATTTTGCGACTAACCGTACTTCTGTCGACTGCAGATTCTCCAGTGTTTCAAAATGGCGTCTGTAAGTGATGTACATTACAAGCATCGTATCGTCATTGAACTTCTTACTGCGGAGAAAGAAACTATTGGGAACCTTCACAAACATTTGTGTACAGTTGATGGAGAATCAGCAGTCGACAGAAGTACGGTTAGTCACTGGGCTTGGCTGGAGGATGAGGAAGAGGTGCAGAAATGGCTTTATGACCAGAACAAGCAGTGCTACCGACTGGGCATACACGCCCTTGTGTCTCGCTGGAGAAAGGCCATAGAACGGGATGGAGTTACGTGGAAAAATAGGCAGTGTAGAAGAAACATCATTCTTTCTTGTGTGTAAGTTTCATTGTGTTCAATAAATAATTGTTGAAGAAAAAAAGGCATTACTTTCTGCACAACTCTCGCATATATATTTCTAATGAAATGGATGTGAGTGGCCAAAGCTTATGGTTAAACGAAGTTACAGTGATACCTCATCTTACAAACGCCTCGTCATACAAACTTTTCGAGATACAAACCTGGTGTTTAAGATTTTTTTGCCTCTTCTTACAAACTATTTTCACCTTACAAACCCACCACCGCCACTGGGATGCCCCGCCTCCGGACTTCCGTTGCCAGAGAAGCACCCGTTTTTGCGCTGCTGGGATTCCCCTGAGGCTCCCCTCCATGGGAAACCCCACCTCCGGACTTCCGTGCTTTTGTGATGCTGCAGGGGAATCCCAGCAGGGGAATCCTAGCAGCGCAAAAACGGGTGCTTCGCTGGCAACAGAAGTCCAGAGGTGGGGTTTCCCAGCGAGGGGAGCCTCAGTGAAATCGCAGCATCGCAAAAACACAGAGGTCCGGAGGTGGGGTTTCAAGGACTTTGGTGTTTTTGCGATGCTGCGATTTCACTGATGCTCCCTTCGCTGGGAAACCCCACCTCTGGACTTCCGTTGCCAGCGAAGCGCTCGTTTTTGCAATGCTGGGATTCCCCTGCTGGGATTCACCCTGCAGCATTGCAAAAACACAGAAATCCAGAGGTGGGGTTTCCCATGGAGGGGAGCCTCAGGGGAATCCCAGCCTTGCAAAAACGGGCACTTCGTCTGGCAAAAGGGGTGAATTTTGGGCTTGCACGCATTAATCGCTTTTCCATTGATTCCTATGGGAAACATTGTTTCAGCTTACAAACTTTTCACCTTAAGAACCTCGTCCCGGAACCAATTAAGTTTGTAAGACAAGGTATCACTGTATTTTTCATATAAGACACCATGAAAGACTCTTATTCTTATGTCAAGAATAATGCTGTTGCCCCTCTGGAAACAGTTTAATATATATATAAGGAAAGACTTTGATAGCTGATAGTCTCAAAGTATTTATATATTGTATTGCTTTTATCTGCGATCTCTTAGAAGATTCTTTGTTTAATTCAAGCACGGAGATGATTGGGGTAGATTTACTTCAATGATGCCGAGGGTATTAGTGGACATTTTATTATTTGGCCATTATATTAACCATGAATAAATTAAAGCACGCCTGAATGTGTGTTAATTACACCCAGATTACACTGATCCTTTCCCCATTCTCTTAAAAACCATATCCTAGGGACCCTGAAAAAGAATGTTCCATGCAAAAAGAAAAAAAGAAATATATATTCCGTCTCTTTTTCTCAACATGTTTGATATAAAGAGATTACATCTAATTAGTATTTTTATCCTCGGCTTTTGAATCTTGGAAATTCAGCAAATTTCATTGTAAGTAAGGGTGACCCCGTTACTTTTCTTCGTTGGATAATCAGCTTTGGGATTCTTCCCATCCTTGGAGACTCCATGTTGAGTATTTAAGTCTGTATCTAAATGAACCTGGAGAATTGGGATGAGTTGGAAGTTTGCTAAAGCTGATAAGAAATTAGTGAAATACGAAGATCTAAAAATCGAGCTGCAACGACTCTGGCATAAGCCCGTGAAAGTGGTCCCAGTGGTACTTGGCACGCTGGGCGCAGTGCCAAAGGATCTCAGCGGACATTTGAAAACCATCGGAATTGACAAAATCTCCACCTGTCAATTACAAAAGGCCGCTTTACTGGGATCGGCAAACATAATTCGCCGCTACATCACGCAGTCCTAGGTGCTTGGAAAGTGCCTGGCTGGTGATGAAATACGAAATCCAGCATAGTGATCTCATTTTGTGTTGTATTGAAATAATAATAATAATAATAATAATAATAATAATAATAATAATAATAATAATAATAATAAATAGCAGAGGAGTGATTCCTGTTTCAACAGATGTTGCCACCAAGCCTTTTGTGCTAAAAATGGAGTGTTCTCTGAATTTTAGGGATTATATTTTCTCCTCCATCCCTGCTAGGTTTGGTTATGGGGATAGCTGAGATGGTAGGAAGATCAATTGGCTGCCTACCTCCTTGGGGGATTAAAACAATTTCCTTATTTCTTTTTCTGGGGCTCTGACCGTAAATCCTGAGGTTTTGTCCATGGCTACGTACTCACCTTGGTAGCTTTTCATTGTGTTTTATACTACGGGTTGTAAGGTTTGATGGGGTTTTTTGTTTTGTTTTAGTACGGTGTTGGAGATTAAAGTAGCCGCGGGCATCGCAAATTTATCCTGGCAACAGTTCAAGAACCAGTCTAATCTTACAGCTAGGACACCCTTTCTTTCAGGGGCACAGGGGGAGGGAATAACGACCCAACATCAAACAGCTTGAGCTCCATCGCTACTAATGTTTTAAATGTGGGAGAGGGAGAGATTGAGGCTAGAACAGCAGAAGGAAACTGCCAAATTGATAATTAGCTGCTTGGCTGGTTGGCGGCTGAAGGTCCTCATATTTGGAATGAAAAGTTCCCTGGAATACAGGTAGAAGGACAACAGTTCATTTAGTGACCGTTCAAAGTTACAACGGCACTGAATAAAGAGATTTCTTCCCCATCCTCATCTTCTTCCTCTTCCTCCTCCTCCCAACTCTTTAACCTGTAAGCCTAGCAACAGAAATTATGGTCCCAGTTGTAGCTGTAAGTGGAGAACTACCTGTAAGTTGTAGGAGGACCCATAAGACAAGGAGACAGCCTGTAGATAGTTCCGGGGGCCTTTTTTTGGGTGCTCCTAGAAGTGTCCCACATCCATTCTCTCTTCCAGCAGCCCTAAGAGCAGGAAAATTATGATAGTGGCCATAACTATGTAATCAAAGCCTTGCCTTTTAAAAATATCTATGGAGATTCTCAGTCATCCAGGGCATGGTGGTCCCAAAGAGTAGAGTAGAGTAGAGTAGAGTAGAGTAGAGTAGAGTAGAGTAGAGTAGAATTATTTATTGGCCAAGTGTGATTGGACACACAAGGAATTTGTCTTTGGTGCAGATGCTCTCAGTGTACATAAAAGAAAGAGATACATTTGTCAAGAATCATGAGATACAACATTTAACAATTGTCATAGGTTATAAATAAGCAATGAAGAAACAATCAATATTAATATAAATCGTAAGGATACAAGCAACAAGTTACAGTCATACAGTGCTAAGTGGGAGGAGATGGATGATAGGAATGATGAGAAAAAACTAGTAGTAATAGTAGTGCAGATTTAGTAAATAGTTTGACAGTGTTGGGGGAATTATTTGTTTAGCAGAGTGATGGCGTTTGGGAAAAACTGTTCTTGTGTCTAGTTCTCTTGGTGTGCAGGGTCCTATAGCGTCATTTTGAGGGTGTTCTGTCGGGCTCTCTGGTAGAATCCTCCCAAAAATGCACAGATACAATTTCAGACACACACACGTTTGAAAATTCAAAACAATGTTCTTTATACCGAAAAGGCAAATAAACAGAGCCCTCTTTTTGTATAGCAAAGAGCCCTCATCTCCAAACAGACTGGTAATTTGTACAAGTCTCTTATCAGTTCTGTGATACTTAGCTTGCAGCTGTGAGGCAATTCACAGTCCTTCTTCTTTCACAAAGTGAAACACACTTTGCTCTGGTTTAGTTTCAAAGCGGGGAAAAATCAGCACACAAAAGGTCAAAGTCAGTAAAGTAGGCACGAAACACCACGATCAGATAATCATCCACAATGGCCAAACCCACAGGCTGCTCTTTATAGCAGCCTCACTAATGACCACAGCCCCACCCAACCACAGGTGGCCTCATTTTCTTTGATAATAATCTCTCAGTTGTTGCTGCCTATGCATCGCTCTCCGCATGCGTGGCTGTATCATTAACTCTTGTTCCGAATCCAAGGAGGAGCTAGATAATTGATCTCCTTCTGAGCTGTCTGCCCCACTCTCCTCCTCCCTGTCACTCATGTCTTCTTGGTCAGAGGAGCCTTCATCATCAGATTCCACCGGGGGAGGCAAAACAGGCCTGCAGCATGTGGATGTCTCCCCCACATCCACAGTCCTTGGGGCAGGAGATGAGCCAGAGCTAACCACAACAGAGGGTAGGAGTTGAAACAATATATGTCCAGGATGCGAGGGGTCAGTAAAGGTGCTATTTGTCAAGGGACAACTGGATTGTCTTTTTTTTTCTTTGAAGATGTTTCGCTTCTCATCCCTGGAGGTTCTTCAGCTTCAACTTCTTCATTTTCTTATCCTAGAAGCTGAGGAAGCTCCTGGGATGAGAAGCGAAACCTCTTAAAAGAAAAACCAGGAAGTGTTGCTGCCTCTTCGGGGGGAAAAAAGCACGTACCTTTTTGGGCTTGCCTTGTTTATGTCGTTGTCGCTGCAATCTTGACATTTTTGAGAAAGAGACAGAAAATGATTGGATTGGCGAGCTCCAACGATGCCCCAATTGCTAGCTGTCTGTTTTTCTCATCCATGATGAGTCCACGTTGCTTTTCCTCCCGTTTCTGCTCAGTAAATCGTTGTGAGCCAATTAAAAATCCCTTGTCTTGAGAGAAGCAGAAATCTCTTCCCTTTTCCATCCTTCACTTGGCATTTTGCCCGCTTCCCCAGAAAATGTGGAAGTTGCTTTCCTCGATTTAATAAATCATCGTATCCCTGGAACAAACCCCCCCTCCCCGCGCTCCTTTCCCCTTTAATTCTCGCTCCGAAAATTAGAGTCTGCTCTTTTCCTCTGCAGATTCCACTAGGAAAACTAGCAAGCGCCAGCTCCTATAAATCTCCTTTCTCCCTCTCTCTCAAAAGCAGCAGGAGGCCGCAGTCTGGATTCCTTCTCTCTTGTTACAAAGGTTTTCAGGTGAGGCAAAAGGGCTGCGGCTGAAATTGCAGAGAGCGAATCCTCTGGAGTAATTTGGGGAGGGCTAATTGACATCCATAAATTAAGACCTGGCCCACCACCACACCTTCTCCATGAGAGAGAGAGAGAGAGAGAGACATAGTTGATGAGAGAGATGGATAGATAGATAGATAGATAGATAGATAGGTAGGTAGGTAGGTAGGTAGATAGATAGAAAGAGACAGATAGATAGATAGATAGATAGATAGATAGATAGATAGATAGATAGGTAGGTAGGTAGGTAGATAGATGGATAGATAGAAAGATATAGATAGATAGATAGATAGATAGATAGATAGACAGACAGACAGACAGACAGACAGACAGACATAGATGATGAGATAGACAGACAGACACACAGACAGACAGAGACAGACAGACAGATTGATAGATAAATAAATAGAAAGATAGAGATGATAGATAGATAGATAGATAGACAGACATAGATGATGAGATAGATAGACAGACAGACAGAGACAGACAGATAGACAGATAAATATATAGAAAGATAGAGAGAGAGAGAGAGAGAGAGAGAGATAGACAGACAGACATAGATGATGAGATAGACAGACAGACAGACAGACACACACACAGACAGAGACAGACAGACAGACAGACAGACAGACAGACAGACAGACAGACAGATAGATAGATAGATAGATAAATAGAAAGATAGATAGATAGATAGATAGATAGATAGATAGATAGATAGATAGATAGATAGATAGAGATAGATGGACGGACGGACAGACAGAGACAGACAGACAGATTGATAGATAAATAAATAGATAGAAAGATAGAGATGATAGATAGATAGATAGATAGATAGATAGATTGAAAGATAGATAGATAGATAGATAGATAGACAGACATAGATGATGAGACAGACAGACAGACAGATAGACAGATAAATATATAGAAAGATAGAGATAGGTAGATAGATAGATAGATAGATAGATAGATAGATAGATAGATAGATAGATAGATTTACTTACTTACTTACTTATTTAGTCAAGCATATACAAGATTACGGAAATAAATATAAACATGATTGGGAATACATAAAATGTATACACATGGTTATGAGTACATGAGACAGTTACAAATACATGGGGACAGTAGGACCGGGATGGTAGGAATGTTGGTGCGCTTATGCACGCCCCTTACAGACCTCTTAGGAATGGGGCAAGGTCAACTGTAAACAGGTTAAACTTTTGGGGGTTTGGGGAAGAAACCCCAGAGTCAGGTAGTGCATTCCAGGCGTTGGCCACTTTGTTGCTGAAATCATATTTTATGCCATCAAGCTTGGAGCGGTTTACCTTGAGTTTGTATATATTATGTGCTTGTGTATTGTTGCCGTTGAAGGTGAAGTAGTCCTTGACACAGGACATTCTGGCACTGAGTTTGGAGTGGTTTGCCTTGAGTTTGAATCTATTGTGTGCTCGAGCATTGTTTCCGTTGAAGGTGAAGTAGTCCTTGACAGGTAGGACACTCTGCTATTGAGTTTGGAGCAGTTTACCTTGAGTTTGTATCCATTGTGTGCTTGTGTATTGTTGCCGTTGAAGGTGAAGTATTCATTGACAAGTAGGAGTCATAGGACATTGTTGCAGATAATTTTATGTGCTACACAGGTCAGACCAAAGGTGGTGTAGTTATAAATTGTCTAAGCCCAAAATTTCAAGTCTGGGGGAATAAAGTATTTTGTTGCAAACAGAGGAGTGGAGGACCCTTCTTGTGAAATATCTCTGGACATTTTCAATTGTATTAATGTCCGATGTGCAGTGCGTGTTCAATATAGATGAGCTATACTCAACAATTGGTCTAGCAAACATTGTCAGACTTTTTACTAAATCTACACTTCTATTTCTACTAGTTTTCCTCATCATTCCTATCATCCTTTTCCTCCTGCTTAGGACTGTGCGATTGTAACTTGTTGCTTGTTGCTTGTATCCTAAGGTTTTTATTAATACAGTATTGATTGTTTCTTCATAGCTTATTTGATACCTATGACAATCATTAAGTGTTGGACCTCATGATTCTTGACAAATGTATATTTTTCTTTTATTTACGCTGAGAGCATCTGCACCAAGACAAATTCCCTGTGTGTCCAATCACGCTTGGCCAATAAAATTCTATTCTATTCTATTCTATTCTATTCTATTCTATTCTAGTTAAAAGTACAATATTGCCAGAGAAGAAGCTACACAAAGAAGAAGATTGGGTTAACCAGTCTTAACGCCTTTTTGGCAATGTTGTTATAGTGGGCTCTTTTAAAAGGCACAGACTTCAACTCCCAGTATTCCCCAGCCAGCCTGTTTTAAGTTAAAACTCCAACTCCCAGAATTCCCTAGTCATCAGGCTTTTATGTTTGAAGGACTTCAAGTCCCAGAATTCCCAAGCACACAAACAAGCTCAGAGTGTTAAGTCCTCAACTTACAACCCCACCAGAAACGCAAAGTCTTCAACTTATAAATGGCCTGATTGGCTAAACACAAGTGGACTTTCGAGCAGGAAGTTAAACCGTTGTGACACAACCACACTATAAAAGGAGATTTCAGAAGTCTGTTCGCTGTTCTATTTAAGCTAAGCTAGGTATGCCCATGTTTCACCAACACTCCGCAGTCTGTCTGCATTGGTTGCCGATCAATTTCCGGTCACAATTCAAAGTGTTGGTTATGACCTTTAAAGCCCTTCATGGCACTGGACCAGAATATCTCCGAGACCGTCTGCTGCCGCACGAATCCCAGCGACCGATTAGGTCCCACAGAGTGGGCCTTCTCCGGGTCCCGTCAACTAAACAATGTCGGTTGGCGGGCCCCAGGGGAAGAGCCTTCTCTGTGGCGGCCCCGACCCTCTGGAACCAACTCCCCCGGAGATTAGAACTGCCCCTACTCTCCTTGCCTTTCGTAAGCTCCTTAAGACCCACCTTTGTCGTCAGGCATGGGGGAACTGAGACATCTCCCCCGGGCATATACAATTTATGAATGGTATGTCTGTATGTATGTTTGTCTAGAAAATGGGTTTTTTAAAAGAATATTTTTAAACTGTAATTTAGATTTGTTGTAAATTGTTTCACTTTGTTGTGAGCCGCCCCGAGTCTGTGGAGAGGGGCGGCATACAAATCTAAAAAATAAATAAATAAATAAATAAATAAATAAATAAATAAATAAATAAATAAATAAATAAATAAATAAAATGCCAAAATAAAAAGTTCCCTGTCTTAAAAGTTCTGCCAATGCAAAGACCCACCTATCTAAGCACCAAGGAGCCCTCACTTAGCTCAGAACCAGCTGCTCTCCAAAGAGATACGTTCCCTACTCGTGAAAAGTAATAATCATTTTTTTTAAAAAAGGAAGAACGCACCAGTGATTTAATGTCATCGTGCGAAGAACAGCGCCAAACCATTTTGGTGCATGGCGTTTAATCTTCCCTGTTATTCCTGGCGAGGTTGATATAAAGCCGGTGTCTATTTCTTTCTCTGCTGAGTTTAAAAAGACCAAGTTGCTTAGCTTTTGCATTCAGAAGACCTTGCTCAAAACAGCAACAGTGTTTAATAATAACAGAGTTGGAAGGGACTTTAGAGGTCTTCTAGTCCAACCCCCTGCTTAAGCAGGGAACCCTACACTACTGGTTATCCAACATCTTCTCAAAAACTTCCACTGTTGGAGCACTCACAACTTCTGGAGGCAAGCTGTTCCACTCATTAATTGTTCTAACTGTCGGGAAATTTCTCCTTAGTTCTAAGTTGCTTCTCTCCTTGTTTAGTTTCCACCCATTGCTTCTTGTCCTGCCCTCAGGTGCTTTGGAGAACAGGTTGACTCCTTCTTCTTTGTGGCAACCTCTGAGATACTGGAAGGCTGCTATCATGTCTCCCCTAGTCCTTCTCTTCATCAAACTAGCCATGCCCAATTCCTGCAGTTGTTCTTCATAGAGGTATAACAAGCAGGAAGAGGGATTGTGATCCCCTTATATAGAGCGCTGGTGAGACCACATTTGGAATACTGTGTTCAGTTCTGGAGACCTCACCTACAAAAAGATATTGACAAAATTGAACGGGTCCAAAGACGGGCTACAAGAATTGTGGAAGGTCTTAAGCATAAAACGTATCAGGAAAGACTTCATGAACTCAATCTGTATAGTCTGGAGGACAGAAGGGAAAGGGGGGACATGCTCGAAACATTTAAATATGTTAAGGGGTTAAATAAGGTTCAGGAGGGAAGTGTTTTTAATAGGAAAGTGAACACAAGAACAAGGGGACACAATCTGAAGTTAGTTGGGGGAAAGATCAAAAGCAACGTGAGAAAATATTATTTTACTGAAATAGTAGTAAATGCTTGGAACAAACTTCCAGCAGACGTGGTTGGTAAATCCACAGTAACTGAATTTAAACATGCCTGGGATAAACATAGATCCATCCTAAGATAAAATACAGGAAATAGTATAAGGGCAGACTAGATGGACCAGGAGGTCTTTTTCTGCCGTCAGTCTTCTATGTTTCTGTGTTTCTATGCTTTAGCCTCCAGCCCCCCTAATCATCTTTGTTGTTCATCTCTGCATTTTATCTAGAGTCTCCACATCCTTTTTGCATCGTGGTGACCAAAACTGAATGCAGTATTCCAAGTGTGACCTTATCAAGGCATTATAAAGTCGTATTAATTATAAAGTGGTATTTGCAATTTCCCTAGCTCCATACTCCAGATCACAGAGGTGGACAGAGCTGAGATTTTGTGAACCCCAAAGTTTGAACTGGTGAGTTCAAAACTATCAGATCGTACCAATTTTTTTCAACCTTGGCAACTTTTAAGACAAGTGGACTTCAACTTCCAGAATTCCCCAGCCAGCCTGGATTCTGGGAGTTGAAGTCCATTTGTCTTAAAGTTTCAATGGTTGGGAAACATTGGTTTGTACTATAATAGGACACGGTAATTTATTAGCAAACTGGTGACAGTGTTTATATTTCTGTTTTGTTTTTCTTTCCTCTCTCATTTTTTACCCCAGGTTCTTAATGTATTTATTTTTTCAAAAGGAGTATTTAATTTTATCATTTCAGCATGCCGCATCTTGGTCTTTTAGAGTTTGCGTTCTTCAAAAATAAGGATTAATTTTTTAAAAAATTCCAGAGGGCTCCTGCATAAAACATTTCACAGTAGTAAACCGGCAGAATTAAAAAAAGATAGGAGTTGGTTTTAGTTCTCAGGAGGATCCCGGGAAGAAGCATAGATCTGCAATAACTTGCTTTTTTGATTTCCGAAAGTGAGTTATTGAGGTTGAATGGAGTTCCCAGTGAGTTTTGCTTTCGTGCAAAAATCTCTGCATATTAGTGTACAACCAACATTTGTGGCTTGTAAACCACTGTTTTAACGTGTGGCTTGAAAACTAGCTACAGACACATAGTCCTTCACTTCGGATGGGTCAATGTTCCAACAGACCTACCTGGGGAAGGATATTTACGAACCAGATTCAAAATTCTTACAGTCAGCAACAGGGCCAGACTACCTATGGGAGATAGTATATATTTTTGTATGCCTGTGTGTAATATGTATGTACACATATGGCATATATACAGTACATGGAATTAAAGAGTATATTTTGGATGTTCAGGAATAGTAAATAGATAGGGAAATAGATAGATAGATAGGGAAATAGATAGATAGATAGATAGTTAGATAGATAGATAGACAGACAGACAGACAGACAGACAGACAGACAGACAGACAGACAGATAGAGATAGATAGATATACAGTAGGTAGGTAGGTAGGTAGGTAGGTAGGTAGATAGATAGATAGATAGATAGTACAGATAGATAGATAGATAGATAGATAGAGAGATAGAGAGATAGATAGATAGAGAGATAGAGAGATAGAGAGATAGATAGAGAGATAGAGAGATAGAGATAGATATACAGTAGATAGATAGATAGATAGATAGATAGATAGATAGATAGATAGATGAGACAGAGACAGACACACACAGAGACAGACTGTCAGAGAGAGAGCAGAGGCAGAGAGAGAAAAAGAGAGAGACAGAAAGAGACACACAAAGAGAGAGAGAGAGAGAGACCTGTGAAAGAGAGACCATGAAGGAGAGAGAGAAAGAGACAGAGAGATGTGGCAGAGAGAGAAAGAGAGAGAGACAGAAATCGAGACACACAGAGAAAGAGAGAGAGAGAGACCCTGAAAGAGACAGAGACAGACAGACAGTGAGAGTGGGTCAGAAAGAGAGAGAGAGAGAGAGAATACAGACTCTTGTGCGTCAAGATAGCTGGATAATTCAGGTGTCAAACGTGCCTATAAGCTTCGTGTCATTGAGGGGTTTCCATGCCACAGAAATAATGAGATTTGCACCACTGCCTTGAAGACGGAGCGCATCCTCCTTGAAGAGCTTCCTATTAACTCCCGGATCCGATTTCCTTGCTTCTCCGCATGGATAATCCAGACACAGAAAGCTCTTCTGGAACGGAGCCGAAAGCACCGTTACACCCTGATGAAGCCAACCAAGCCGAAAACTCCCTTTCATTTGGAGAGGGCAGAACCAGAGTTTTATACAAGCACGCCGGAGGTGGGTTTCAGCAGGTTCTGGCCAGTTCTGGAGAACCCTGTCTGCTCTCTGCCTCCCGAGTCCCAGCTGATTGGGAGGAAATGGGGATTTTGCCGTATCCTTCCCCTGCGGCGCCCACCAAGCCATGGCCAAAGAACCGGTAGTAAAAAAAGTGGAATCCAATCATTGGAAGGGAAGAAGGAAGGAAGGAAGGAAGGTTTTGAAAAGAGAGGGAGAGGGAGAGAGGGAGAGAGGGAGGGAGGGAAAGAAGGAAGGGAGTGAGGAAGGAAGGAAGGAAGATTATGAGAAAGGAGGAAGGGGGTAGGAAAATGATAAGAATAGGGAGGAAGGAAGGAAGGTTTTGAGAAGAGAGGGGGAGGGAGGGAGAGAGAGAGGGAGGGAAAGAAGGAAGGGAGTGAGGAAGGAAGGAAGGAAGATTTTGAGAAGAGAGGGAGAGGGAGGGAGAGAGGGAAGGAGGGAGAGAGGGAGGGGGGAATAAGGAAGGGAGTGTGGAAGGAAGGAAGGAAGGAAGGAAGGTTTTGAGAAGAGAGGGAGGGGTCCCTGGGCACAATGCCAAAGGATCTCAGCAGACATTTGAAAACCATGGGAATTGACAAAATCTCCATCTGTCAATTGCAAAAGGCCGCTTTACTGGGATCAGCAAACATAATTCGCCGCTACATCACGCAGTCCTAGGTGCTTGGGAAGCGCCCAACTGGTGATGAAATACGAAATCCAGCATAGTGATCTCGTTTGCTGTGTTGTATTGTAATAATAATGATAATAATGATAATAATAATAATAATAATGAGGAGGAGGAGGAGAAGGAGAGGGAGAAGAAGAAGAAGAAGAAGAAGAAGAGGAAAAACAGAGTTGGAAGGGACCTTGGAGGTCTTCTAGTCCAACCCCTTGCTTAGGTAGGAAACCCTACACTACTTCAGAACAATGGTTCTCCAACATCTTCTAATGAAAATGGCTCATGGTTTTTCTATATTAATAACAAAGCAAGGAACGCAGGAAACTGAGAAAAACTTACAGTTCCTAGGAGGAAGAGCTGTATAAATATAGAAATAAATAAATAAATGCACATCGGCTTCAGTTCAGAGCCCAGCTGGCTTCAAAGCCGACAGGGACCTCCAAGTCTTCTTGCTGGAGCAAGATGTCTACTCTAGTATTTAAATCAAAGTCAATCGTGGATTACTTGACCACTAATGATACCGTAAATGCTGCTGTCGGGGTTATTCCCGGAGGCCTTATCTGACAGGCTGAGGAGGGTCACAACAACCTGGCCCCAGAGCCAAGAAGCACTTTGCGAGTGTCATCTCTTTGTCACACGTGTGCCTTGCTAAGCTTTGGGGCTGGAAGCCTCAAATTGTCCCAGGGGACCCAAGAGAGATGCAGACTTTGGGAAGGGCAGTGGATTATTTATTTATTTTGTCCAATACAAATGGAAAGCTACAGAGAATAAAAACATGTAGTAGTAAATATCAGGGAAAGGATAGAAGAAAAGATATGAGAATAGAATACGACAATGAAGAGTTAATTAATTAATTAATTAACCTATCTATCTATCTATCTATCTATCTATCTATCTATCTATCTATCTATCTATCTATTTATTTATTTATTTATTTATTTATTTATATGCCGCCCCTCTCCGCAGACTCGGGGCGGCTAACAACAGTAATAAAACAGCATATAATAATAATCCAATGCTAAAAACAGTTAAAAACCCATTATTATAAAAACCAAACATACATACAGACATACCATGCATAAAATTGTAAAGGCCTAGGGGAAAAGAGTATCTCAATTCCCCCATGCCTGGCGGCAGAGGTGGGTTTTAAGCAGCTTACGAAAGGCAAGGAGGGTGGGGGCAATTCTAATCTCTGGGGGGAGTTGGTTCCAGAGGGCCGGGGCCGCCACAGAGAAGGCTCTTCCCCTGGGTCCCGCCAAGCGACATTCTTTAGTTGACGGGACCCGGAGAAGACCCACTCTTGTGATGAGATTTGTGCCACTGATGACTCGGGGCAGCTTACAACATTTTGTCTCCAGGGCCTTGGAACCGAACCAACAATTGGAAATAAGAGCTCACTAGAGTATCAGAGGAACCTATGGCAATTCTATGGCTGTATTTATGTGACCGAGTAGGTGGGTATTTCTCCCGTCCTTCATAATAAATGATGAGGTTGCACCTTCGTCAACTTCATCAGCAGGTAGAACACCTGGTTGCACTTTGCGAATCTCTAGTTGCTAAAACAGCTTGGGCGCTTGGCACGACCGTTCGGCGGATAAGCAAGCTGCTGCGTTACAAATCTACTACAATGAAATCTAATTTTAATTTTGGAGTCTATTGTTCTCCAGGACAAACAGTGCAAATTGTTTCAGCGATGGTGTCTTTCGTGTGTGTGCGTTTGTGTGTGTGTGTGTACGTGGGTGTTTGCGTGCGGGCGACGAGATAATACAATGCCTTTGGCCGAATCAGCATTAATTTCAAACAACAGATGCACATATGCCTGTACGCTTAATGACAGATTCAGAGTAGATTTGTGAAAAAGGAAATTTCTTGCCCAACAAGGCCAGCTCTGAAAATAGTCAGTGAGTGAGATCTTTTGCGGGTGCGTGAACACACGCACAACAATAATAATTCACCATGGAGAATTAAGACCTCGCATTGCGAGGTTGCGATTAGACACGACAAGGATGACAATAGCTGCAGAAAACACAGGAAGGAGCAAAAAACCAGATGTACATTTGGGAGTGTGAAAGGACGAAGGGCCAGGTAGGATAAGGTGACGTTTTTCAAGGTAGACATTGATGCAAAAGGCCATGCCTGGTGTTGTGGTTAGCTCTGGCCCAGCTCCTGCCCCAAGGACTGTGGATGTGGGGGAGACATCCACATGCTGCAGGCCTGTTTTGCCCCCGGTGGAATCTGCTGATGAAGGCTCCTCTGACCAAGAAGACATGAGTGACAGGGAGGAGGAGAGTGGGGCAGACAGCTCAGAAGGAGATCAATTATCTAGCTCCTCCTTGGATTCGGAACGAGAGTTAATGATACAGCCACGCATGCAGAGAGCAATGCATAGGCAACAACAACTGAGAGATTATTATCAAAGAAAATGAGGCCACCTGTGGTTTTATTATTTATTTATTTATTAATCAGATTTGTATGCCGCCCCTCTCCGGTTGGGTGGGGCTGTGGTCATTAGTGAGGCTGCTATAAATAGCAGCCTGTGGGTTTGGCCATTGTGGAGGATTATCTGATCGTTGTGTTTCGTGACTGCTTTGCTGACTTTGACCTTTGTGTGCTGATTTTTCCGCACTTTGAAACTAAACCAGGGCAAAGTGTGTTTCACTTTGTGAAAAAAGAAGGACTGTGAATTGCCTCACAGCTGCAAGCTAAGTATCACAGAACTGATAAGGGACTTGTACAAATTACTAGTTTGTTTGGAGACGAGTGCTCTTTGCTATACCAAAAGAGGGCTTAGTTTAAGTGACTTTTCATTATAAAGAACATTGTTTTGAATTTTCAAAGGTGTGTGTGTCTGAAATTTGTACCTGTGAATTTTTGGGAGGAGTCTACCAGAGAGCCCGACAGAACACCTATGGAGCATCATGGCACGAGTGTCTCTTCTCAATTAGTGCTGGGTAGAAAATGTATTCTGATTTTCTCCCGTCAACTTATGTTCACTTCTCAGAAGAATTTCACTGGAGCTGAATCCCTACAGCTGTGGTCGTGCGGTAGGGAAAGCAAGTAGGATGCTTCACTGCATAGCTAGAGGTATAACAAGCAGGAAGAGGGAGATGGTGATCCCGCTGTATAGAGCGCTGGTGAGACCCCATTTGGAATACTGTGTCCAGTTCTGGAGACCTCACCTACAAAAAGATATTGATAAAATTGAACGGGTCCAAAGACGGGCTACAAAAATGGTGGAAGGCCTTAAGCATAAAACGGGCCTGGATGGGTGTCAACAAACTCAAACTCAACCCAGACAAGACAGAGTGGCTGTGGGTCTTGCCTCCCAAGAAGGACAATTCCATCTGTCCGTCCATTACCCTGGGGGGAGAACTATTGACAACTTGTCCACAACTTGGGCGTACTCCTTGATCCACAGCTGACATTGGAACATCATCTTTCGGCTGTGGCGAGGGGGGCGTTTGCCCAGGTTCGCCTGGTGCACCAGTTGCAGCCCTACCTGGACAGGGAGTCACTGCTCACAGTCACTCATGCCCTCATCACCTCGAGGTTCGATTACTGCAACGCTCTCTACATGGGGCTACCTTTGAAATGTGTTCGGAAACTTCAGATCGTGCAGAATGCGGGCGCGAGAGCCATCGTGGGGCTTCCTAGATTCGCCCACGTTTCTGCAACACTCCGCGGCCTGCACTGGCTGCCGATCGATTTCCGGTCACAATTCAAAGTGTTGGTAATGACCTTTAAAGCCCTACATGGCATTGGGCCAGAATACATCCGGAACCGCCTTCTACCGCACGAATCTCAGCGGCCGATAAGGTCCCACAGAGTTGGCCTTCTCTGGGTCCCGTCGACCAAACGATGTCGTTTGGCGGGCCCCAGGGGAAGAGCCTTCTCTGTGGTGGCCCCAGCCCTCTGGAATCAACTCCCCCCAGAGATTAGAACGGCCCCCACCCTCCTTGTCTTTCGCAAATTACTCAAGACCCACCTTTGTCGCCAGGCATGGGGGAGTTAGGATATTCCTTCCCCTAGGCCATTACAAGTTATGTATGGTATGTTTGTGTGTATGTTTGGTTTTTATAATAAGGGTTTTTAGTTGTTTTATTAAATTGGATTGTTACATGTTGTTTTTTAGCATTGTTGTTAGCCGCCCCGAGTCTGCGGAGAAGGGCCGCATACAAATCCAATAAATAATAATAATAATAATAATAATAATAATAATAATAATAATAATTATTATTATTATTATTATTATTATTATTATCAGGAAAGACTTAACGAGCTCAATCTGTCTAGTCTGGAGGACGGAAGGGAAAGGGGGGACATGATCGAAACATTTAAATAGGTTAAAGGGTTAAATAAGCTGGGTTTTGTTCTTATAATCCACCCAGTCTTATTTCTGTGGCTTTGCAAAGGAAGAAAATATCTCGGCCTCTTTTCTTTGCTTTTGCAAAACAATGCGAAATGGGATTCAGCGCCGGGAATCCAAATGTGCTTGCGGTGAGCGATTTTGATTGTGTAGGAAATCTGTGTAATTACCAAACAGGAGGAAAAAAACGGCAGCATTTTCCTCCTTCTCCGTTCTCGGTGTCTACTTCTGTGTTTCTTTTTTCCCTTCTAGGAGATCCATTCTGCATCTCCCGAGTGTGTGCATATGGATGCTTTCAGACTCCCTGGGCACAGAACGAGTTTGCTCTTTCATAAGTTGCCAATACGTTTGGACGGAATCCACCCACTTTCGCGAAACAAGTTCTCACAAGCCGTTTTGTTTTGCTAAAGGTTCCCGTCTTCCCTTCGCTCTCGTAGAACAGGGCTCCTTTGTTTAGCTGCTCCAGTCATGGGCTCCTACGGGTACGGGTCAGATGCGCAGAACCGGTAGAAAAACTTTGGTCAGGTACACAGCACTGGTAGAAAAAAATTGAATTCTCCTTCTTTCCCCCCCCCCCTTCTGGGCTCTGTTGTGATTCAGCCTGAGGCTGCTCAGGGACCAGCTGTGTCTCTGCTGGCTCCATGCCCGGAGGAGGATGACAACGCAGAGGAGGGGGCTGAACAGTCGGAAGGGGGAGAGGAGAGTCAGGAATGGGATGAAGGAGAACAGCATGAGAGCCCCGGGGGAGGGGGGCTCTCCCCAGCCAGTAGCTTGGAGTCATTAGGTGATGACGCACAAGCTGTCATTGACATGAGACAGAGACGTTCACAGCAACGAAAGGAGCAGTTAAAGAGATATTATCACCATTGAATTAGAAGCAGCTGGGTTTGGGTGTGGTCCTCATCAGCAGGGTTTAAAAGGCAGGCAAGGCCTTGCAGCCATGTGGAGGGTTATCAGTTGGAGTTGCGGTGACCTGTTTTGATTCTCAGCGTCTCTGATCTTGGCTTGTGGCCTCGCAGTCTGGAAGACTCGTGGGAGGCGTCTGTTTGCTATCTACAGCTTCGTCTTGGCAGCAAGAATCTGGTATTGCTTCATGGACTATTCCCTTCGTGTATATATTTGAAGTTCCAGCGTTTTTCCTGTTTGTAAGGACATTTTCTGTTACCTGTGTTTTCCTTGAATTATATAAACTGCCTTTGCCTTTTACCAGTGTGTCTGGCTTCTCTTTTTGGGTTGGTCTTGGCTTCAGGAGTGACCCAGACAGAACAGGCTCTAGGTATGTTTTTCCTATTACGGTAAATGAGGTTGGATGTGTATAATTTTAGAATAATACTAATAATTTAATAATTTATTAGATTTGTATGCCGCCCCTCTCCGAAGACTCGGGGCGGCTCACAACAACGATAAAAAACAATATTATGCTGGCAGAAATCTAATATTAAAAAAAACACATAAAAACCCTATCATAATTAAAAACCAAACAGCACATACATACCAAACATAAATTATAATAAGCCTGGGGGAAAGGTGTCTCAAATCCCCCATGCCTGGCAGTATAGGTGGGTCTTAAGTAGTTTACGGAAGACAAGGAGGGTGGGAGCAGTTCTAATCTCCAGGGGGAGTTGATTCCAGAGGGCCGGGGCCGCCACAGAGAAGGCTCTTCCCCTGGGGCCCACCAGATGACATTGTTTAGTCGACGGGACCCGGAGAAGGCCAACTCTGTGGGACTTTATTGGCCGCTGGGATTCGTGCGGTAGCAGGCGGTTCCGGAGGTACTCTGGTCCAATGCCATGTAGGGCTTTAAAGAGCTTTTAGAAGAGCTGTGTGTGTGTACATACACATACAGTTTATATAGTAGATAATGCATATTTTTGTGTGCCTGTGTGTAATATGTATGTACACATATGGAATATATACCGTACATAGAATTAGAATAGAATAGAATTTTATTGGCCAAGTGTGATTGGACAGGCAAGGAATTTGTCTTTGGTGCAGAATTTTGAGCCTCCTGCCAGACGTCTCTGGGTGGGAAGAAGCCGTGGAGATACGGCCGCAGGTTTTTAAATAGCTGTGGGAAACTGATTGGAGCTTGGCAAAGTTCAGCCTTTGAAAGCAATATGGCTCTTAGCTCTGGCCCAAGTTGAATCGGGGGCACCACGGCTGGTCTAGGCTCACACATTGAGTTAAAAAAAAACCCACCCTCTCCCCGGTGTCGAAAACAGAGCCGAGGCGAAGGGGGGAGATGAACTCCTTCCAGATTCATTAAGGCAGGCAGGATAAAATGATCTGAAAAACAGGGGGCTCTCGAACGGGTGGGTTTAAAAGAAGAAAAAGAAATAAATAAACAAAAGCAGAGATTTCAAAACATCTCGGGGTGGGGGGAAGAATAAGAGAGGGAACCTTAAAATATTCATGGCGTGCAACCCGGATAAAGTGGTCGCCTGCCAAAACAACCAGGGAAACGGGAGTTTTAAATAATTTAAAATCTGGGCCTGTTATGAACGATGGGCATTTTAGGGCCAAATGCAAGGGGTTTGTGCCAAACTACCCCAGAGTAATGAATGGAGTGGTTATTTATTCATTTACTTGCATCGCTTGACCCATTGCTGATGATATAGCTAGAGCAGTGATTTTCAACCTTTTTTGAGCCGTGGGACATTTTTTATATTTACGAAACACTGGGGCACATTGAGCGGGGCGGGGAGGGGGTGGCTAAAAAAAGTTTGGACAAAAAAATTCTCTCTCTCTCTCTTCCTCCCTTTCGCTCTATTTCTCTCTCCCTCTTTCTCACCCTTAATTCCTCTTTCTTTCTCTCTCCATCCCTCTTTCTTTCTCTTCCTTCCTTCCTCTCTTTTTTGCTCTCTTTCTCTCTCCCTCCCTACCTCCCTCTATGTCTTTCTATCTCTCTTCTTCCCTCCCTCTCTTTCTCTCTCTCTCTTGCTTTCTTTCTCTCTCTTTCTCTCTCTCTTTCTCTCTCTTTCTTTCTTTCTTTCTCTCTCTCTCGTTCTTTCTCTCTCTCTTGCTCTTTCTCTCTCTTGCTTTCTTTCTCTCTCTCTCTTGCTTTCTTTCTCTTTCTCTCTCTCTCTCTTGCTTTCTTTCTCTCTCCGAGTTTCACGGCACACCTGACCATGTCTCACGGCACACTAGTGTGCCGCGGTACACTGGTTGAAAAACACTGAGCTAGAGGTATAACAAGCAGGAAGAGGGAGATGGTGATCCCGCTGTCTAGAGCGCTGGTGAGACCCCATTTGGAAGACTGTGTCCAGTTCTGGAGACCTCACCTACAAAAAGAGATGGATCAAATTGAACGGGTCCAAAGACGGGCTACAAAAATGGTGGAAGGTCTTAAGCATAAAACGTATCAGGAAAGACTTCATGAACTCAATCTGTATAGTCTGGAGGACAGAAGGAAAAGGGGGGACATGATCGAAACATTTCAATATGTTAAAGCAGGGGTAGGGAACGTTGGCTCTTCTATGACTTGTGGACTTCAACTCCCAGGATTCCTGAGCCAATCATTCTAGTTCAGAGAATTGTGGACTTCAACTCCCAGGATTCCTGAGCCAATCATTCTAGTTCAGAGAATTCTGGGAGTTGAAGTCCACAAGTCATAGAAGAGCCAACGTTCCCTACCCCTGTGTTAAAGGGTTAAATAAGCTGGGTTTTGTTCTTATAATCCACCCAGTCTTATTTCTGAAAAAGAAGAAAAGAAGAATCAGATTACTATAAAATATGGGCAAAATTTTACGATTGGCTAAACAAAAGAGCAACAAAGAAATAAGTAAAAATCTACGCAAAGCAACACGTCGAATGAAAGAATTGAAAAATTAATACTATGTGAAAGAAGCAAAATTCTCTGATCAAACACCTAAAAAGTGGGGAAACTTCCATTTCCCAAATGTTGTATGTGTATGTTTTTATGTATGTTTTTTTTCTTTTTTGTATGTTATATTTGAAAATAAATAAATAAATAAAAATTAAAAAATGTGTTAAAGAGTTACATAAGGTTCAGGAGGGAAGTGTTTTAATAGGAAAGTGAACACAAGAATAAGGGGGCACAATCTGAGCTTAGTTGGGGGAAAGATCAGAAGCCACGTGAGAAAATATTATTTGACTGAAAGAGGAGTAGATGCTTGGAATAAACGTCCAGCAGAGGTGGTTGGTAAATCCACAGTAACTGAAATTAAACATGCCTGGGATAAACATAGATCCATCCTAAGATAAAATATAGGAAATAGTATAAGGGCAGACTAGATGGACCAGGAGGTCTTTTTCTGCCGTCAATCTTCTATGTTCCTATATCCACCCTAAGATAAAATATAGGAAATAGTATAAGGGCAGACTAGATGGACCAGGAGGTCTTTTTCTGCCGTCAATCTTCTATGTTCCTATATCCACCCTAAGATAAAATATAGGAAATAGTATAAGGGCAGACTAGATGGACCAGGAGGTCTTTTTCTGCCGTCAATCTTCTATGTTCCTATATCCACCCTAAGATAAAATATAGGAAATAGTATAAGGGCAGACTAGATGGACCAGGAGGTCTTTTTCTGCCGTCAATCTTCTATGTTCCTATATCCACCCTAAGATAAAATATAGGAAATAGTATAAGGGCAGACTAGATGGACCAGGAGGTCTTTTTCTGCCGTCAATCTTCTATGTTTCTATATCCACCCTAAGATAAAATATAAGAAATAGTATAAGGGCAAACTAGATGGACCAGGAGGTCTTTTTCTGATGTCAATCTTCTATGTTTCTATATCCACCCTAAGATAAAATATAGGAAATAGTATAAGGGCAGACTAGATGGACCAGGAGGTCTTTTTCTGCCGTCAATCTTCTATGTTCCTATATCCACCCTAAGATAAAATATAGGAAATAGTATAAGGGCAGACTAGATGGACCAGGAGGTCTTTTTCTGCCGTCAATCTTCTATGTTCCTATATCCACCCTAAGATAAAATATAGGAAATAGTATAAGGGCAGACTAGATGGACCAGGAGGTCTTTTTCTGCCGTCAATCTTCTATGTTTCTATATCCATCCTAAGATAAAATACAGGAAATAGCATAAGAGCAGACTAGATGGACCAGGAGGTCTTTTTCTGCTGTCAATCTTCAGTATTTCTATATCCATCCTAAGATAAAAGGCAGGAAATAGTATAAGGGCAGACTAGATGGACCAGGAGGTCTTTTTCTGCCGTCAATCTTCTATGTTTCTATATCCATCCTAAGATAAAATACAGGAAATAGCATAAGGACAGACTAGATGGACCAGGAGGTCTTTTTCTGCCGTCAGACTTCTATATGTTTCTATATCCTATAAATAAAAGAGTCCAACCTTATTTGGCATGCCTGGGCATTTCAGATTTTATTTGAATATTTCCCACGCCTCCACTTTAATGAATATTCCTCAGTGTACAGATTAACAACCTTGCTGTCTTCTGTGAGTCGCAGGTAAAAAATCCATGGAACGGATCCAGTTTGCTTAGAGGGAACGGCGGTGGTTCTGGATTGTAATCGCCTGCTGAAAGATTCGCTTTTTTTGTGCACCAAACTTTTCACAAGCCGACGTAACAGATCTCCTCTAGGCTCTTTGTAGGGTGTGGGTGTAATTTTAGCTCCCTGTCTGCTGCAGGAACATTCAGTGTGTGCTTGGGATAAACGTCCCGGCTTAGAAATGTAAGTTTGGGTGGGATCTGCTGGGAGGCCACCAGGAGATCGAGTTGTGAAACTGGAAGAGAAGGGCCTCCAGATCCTGTCATCCAAGCCTCAACGATCTGATGGAAAACTGTTTAAACTGCCCTCAAGAGAAGGCAATTGTTCCACTTCTTTCTTTCTTTCCCTTTCTTTCCCTTTCTTTCTTCCTTCCTTCCTTTCCCTTTCTTTCTTTCCCTTCCTTCTTTCTTTCCCTTCCTTCCTTCTTTCTTTCCCTTCCTTCTTTCCCTTCCTTCCTTCTTTCTTTCCCTTTCTTTCTTTCCCTTGCTTCCATCTTTCTTTCTCTTCCTTCCTTTCCCTTCCTTCCCTCTTTCTTTCTTTCCCTTCCTTCTCTTTCCCTTCCTTCCTTCCTTCTTTCCCTTCCTTCCTTCTTTCTCTTTCTTTCTTTCCCTTCCTCCCTCCCTTCTTTCTCTTTCTTCCTTCTTTCTTTCCCTTCCTTCTTTCTTTCTCTTTCTTTCCCTTCCTTCCTTCTCTTTCCCTTCCTTCCTTCTCTTTCTTTCTTTCCCTTCCTTCCCTCTTTCTTTATCTTTCTTTCTTTCCCTTCCTTCCTTCCCTTTCTTTCCTTCTTTCCCTTCCTTCCTTTCTTCTTTCTTTCTTTCCCTTCTTTCTTTCCCTTCCTTCCTTCTTTCTCTTTCTTTCTCTTCCTCCGTTCTTTCTCTTTCTTCCTTCTTTCTCTTTCTTTCTTTCCCTTCCTTCCTTCCTTCCTTCCTTTGCTGTCTCATTTTCTCTTTTTATACTGCTCAAAAAATTATAAGGGAACACTTAACAGAATATAACTCCAAGTACAGTGATCCCTCATTTTTCGCAGAGGATGCGTTCCAAGACCACCCGTGAAAAACGAATTTCCGTGAAGTAGAGGAAAGATATTTTTGTATGTATTTAATGAGTATTTGAACTTTTAAAACCCACCCTTTGTCATTCTATAATGTTTCTCAGCTGGAACTACATGTGATATCCTACCAGTTTCTTTAAGAGAATACAGTAGTACTGTAGAAGAATTTTATGTATTTTTAATGGATTTAAATTTTGTAATGGATTTAATGGATTTAAGTCCCCTTTGAAAACCGGTGAAGTAGCGAATCCACAAAAGAGGGATTACTGTAAATCAAACTTCTGTGAAATCAAACTGTCCACTTAGGAAACAACACTGATTGACAATCAATTTCACACGCTGTGGTGCACATTCAACTTTGTATAGAACGAAGTAGTATTCAATGAGAATATTTCATTCATTCAGATCTAGGATGTGTTCTTTGAGTGTTCCCTTCATTTTTTTGAGCAGTGTATTTTTAAACATAATTTTTATTAGACAGTTTGCACAACAAGACAAAAAAGAAATCTCCTTTTCAACATGATACATTTCTACACATCCATCTGTGTTCAATTTGGCATTTATACATATAATTCTAATATTAATTTATATGCATACAGATAACAATGTACTCAATTTCAATTTAACATTCTCTGTCCGTTCCCGTTTCATTTATTTATTGCTGCCTTTGCTGAATTGAAACATGCCTGAGATAAACATATATCCATCCTGATAAAATAATAATTAATAATAATAATTTATTAGATTTGTATGCCGCCCCTCTCCAAAGACTCATATACAGGAAATACAGGATGGACCAAGAGGTCTTTTTCTGCCGTCAATCTTCTATGTTTCTATGCATAGAAATCCAACAAATAAATAAATAAATAAAATTGATTGATGGTCGCAAACCGAGGATTGCCTGTATCCTGAGTGCTAAGCTACCATGTGACGGGGTCCAGTCATTGAATGGGAGTTTGGTCCCATAAGAACGGCATAAAATACATCTTTTCACCCCGGTTTAAACTCCCTTCCTTAGCCCCAAGGGGAGCCCCCCCCCTTCTTTCCCGTCCACCCCCCAGCACCCGGAGAGCCAGGACGGGTTTTCCTTCCCTCCCTCCCGCTCCCCGTCCCGTCTCTTTCAATGCAATCGATTCCTCCTCCGCTGCTGCTCCTCCTCCCCTTTGGAATTCTCCCGCTCGCCGGGTTTTCCTTGCCGCTGCCCTCCGTCACTCCTCGGGGCGGAGTTCGGGAATGTCCGTGAGACTCCGAACTGCGGTGGAGAGAGAGAGAGAGAGAGAGAGAGAAGGGGAGACGAGGGTCGCGCCTCCCCTGCCGCGGCAGGGGGTGGCGAGCCCGCGCGCGTGCGCGTCAAGTCGGACACGCCCCCCTCAGGGGCTTCCTCGGGCTCCTGCCGGGCCGGGAGGTGGGGAGGCCCCTCCCCCTTCCTTTGGAATTCTGTCAGCTCAGCGCGCGCTCCCTCTCCTTGACACACACACACACACACATTCACCGAATCAGTCGCGCGCGCGAAAGAGAGAGAGCCTGCGAGCGAGCGAGAGATCAATGAAAAGGCTGGCGCGCCTGCGCGGCCGGCCAAGGAGCGAAAGACGGCGATTGGGAGCCTGAGGAGGAGAAAAAAAAAATATAAAAAGAGAAAGGAGGGGGGCGCGAGAGAAGGACGGGAGAGCGCGCCTCACGCACGCACGCCAGGCAGGCCGGAGCGGGAGCGCGCGCCAGGCTGTTGCTCCTCCCGCCGCTGTCGGCGCGACTCTCGTGAGGGGAGGGGGAAAAAAATTATAAAAAAATAAAAGAGCCTCCGCGTTTTGCGGGACCGGCCCGCCATGGAGTGACCCGCAAGAGCTTTTCGGCCGGCCCTCCGCTCTTTCTCGGCTCCTTCTTCTTCCCTCAGCAAAGCGCTGACCCCGCTGCCGCCGCCGCGCCCCCTCTTGCGTGCCCGGCCGCCGGCCTGAGGGGGGGAGAGAGGGAGCCATGGCGGCGCGGGGCGCCTGGCGGCGGCGGCTTCTCCTCCTCCTCCTGGGCTGGCTGTGGGTCGCGCTGCTCGGCGGGCAGCGCCCCGACTCCGCCGCCGCCGCCGCGCCGCCTCCGCAGCCCCTTTCGCCCGCAGGTGAGTCCCCCGGCCGGTTGGGGAGGGGGCTTCCCTCAGGTACTGCAGGCGGGAGGTTGGGGGGGGGGCGGCGAGGAGGCGGGGGGGGTGGGTTCTCCTTGGTTTACACACACACAGCCCACACGCCCCTCGCGGAATCCCCCCTCCCCTCTCAAAGGGACCCCGGCCGGGGAAGGTCTCCGTCGGCTCTGCTGGCCTCGGCGCGGGGATGCCGCCAAGGAGCCCCCGCAGGCGCCGGTCTCGGCTGGGGAAGCAGCAGCAGGCGGGGATCCCTCCTCTCTCTCTTTCTCTCTCTCCTTTCTTTCTCTTTCTCCTTCCTTCCTTCCCAAGGCAGAGGACTCTGTCCCTCTGCGCGTGTGTGTGTGGGTCTGTGTTTGTGCGTCTCTTGAGTGTGTGTGTTGGGGGGGGTTGTGCGTCTCTTGAGTGTGTGTCTATGGGGTTGTTTGTGCGTCTCGTGTGTGAAGGGGTGTTTGTGGTTGTCTTGAGGTTGTGTATATGGGGGTGTTTGTGCGTCTCGTGTGTATGGGGGGTATGTACAGGGGTGTGTGGAGGTGTTTGTGCTTTTCTTGAGTGTGTGTGAGGGTGCTTGTGCTTCTCTTGAGCGTGTGTGTTTGTGTATGGGGGTGTTTGTGTGTCTCGTGTGAGGGTGGGTGGGTATGGGGGTGTGAGGGGGTGTTTGTGCTTTTGTGCATTTGTGCTTGAGTGTGTGTGTGTGTATGTGTGTGAGAGTGTTTGTGGGTTTCCTGAATGTGTGTGTGTGTATTTGAGAGAGAGAGACAGGGTCTGGTGTGGGTCTTTTGTCAGCCGCCACCAGAGAGACTCCTGCCAGTAATGGGTGTGTGTGTGGCTGAGATGGGCTGCGAAAGGGGGGGGGGTGTCTCTTTCTCCCACCACCCACCCTGAAAAAATGGACAGATAAAAATGATAGAAAGGTGGACCGATAAGGATGGGAAGCCGTGATTTCTCCCGCCTCTCCTTGCCCCCCCCCTCCAGTCTTTTTCTTTCTTCTCTCTTTTGGCATTCCCTCCTTCTGTCCGGTTTTCCTTCCCCCCCCCCCAAGGAAAAGCCTGCCCAGGTTGCCTCCACTTGTAAGAGTCCCATCCGGAGGTGTTTGCTGTGCCAGCAGAGGCCACTGCGCCTCCTCTCCGTAATAGACAGTTGCTCTTGCCATTTACTATGGTGACTGCTGCTGCTACTACTACTACTACTACTATGGCTGTGGAGGAAGGAGGGGGAGCCCCTGCAGAAGTGCGTCTTTGGTCATTCATCAGCGAACACCCCTCCTCTCACTCGCCATCGCATTGGATGCGTGCAGCTCTTTTGAAGTGATAGGCAAAGGGTGGATGGAGAGGGGGGGGACACCTGGTGATATTCTATAGGGGGGAATCCCTCTCCCCTTCACCTGCTTGGCTTTCTGCAGTCAGTGGTTGTTGGGTGTTTTTTTTTTCCTGGTGTGTGATGCCGACCGGGGCATTACCCCCAAGTTATGTCAGGTGCAGTGGTGTGCGGACCTAGCCTTCAATCTTGTGGGTGTGTAGTGTGATCCTGGGCTTGTTTACTTCCACAGACCTGGGCAGGATGGGAAGCTGGTGTTAGTAATTAGCGGGCTGCCCACGTAAATGGCTTTTTGTGTCACGGGCGGAAAGTAAAGTTAATTAACTGCAGGAGGAATGTGTAAGTTGCAGCCCCGCATTAGGGAGGTGTAACGTGTTTGAAACCTGCAACATTTCAGAATTGAAATGCTTGAAATTAAAAAATACCTTTATCCTGCTGGGTTCTTATAATGCAGTTAAAGAGGGCTGATACTAAGACAGATAAAAGCAGATTCCATCTGGTCAGGAATGTCTAAAACAGCCTCAAATGGTTATGCTTGTCTTTTTGACATTACACATCAAGGTACTTGTTATATCTGGCATGTTTTTTTGTTTTTCAGTGTATTCTATCTGTAGTGATCTCAGCTTTTCAGTACCTGTAGTATTTCTAGCTTATCCTATAATTAGGGCACATGACTGAAACGGAAAAAAAAGGAATTGGCAGTATATTTGGGGGTGGGGGTGGTAAGTGTGTGTACACACAAAGGGAATGTTGATTGGAGTAAATTTCTTTATCATTTAGCTAGGAAGTTTCCTCGAATTGAAATGAGAATAATGTTGAAGAACATAGAAACATAGAAGTCTGACGGCAGAAAAAGACCTCATGGTCCATCTAGTCTGCCCTTTTACTATTTTCTGTATTTTATCTTAGGATGGATATATGTTTATCCCAGCCATGTTTAAATTCAGTTACTGTGGATTTATCTACCACGTCTGCTGGAAGTTTGTTCCAAGGATCTGCTATTCTTTCAGTAAAATAATATTTTCTCAAGTTGCTTTTGATCTTTCCCCCAACTAACCTCAGATTGTGTCCCCTTGTTCTTATTTTATTTATTTATTTATTTATTAGATTTGTATGCCGCCCCTCTCCGTAGACTCGGGGCGGCTCACAACAATAACAAGAACAATGTAAAAAACAAATCTAATAATTTAAAAAACACTAAAAAACCCATTATTAAAAGCAAACATTCCATTTATAAACTGTATAGGCCCGGGGGAGATGTGTCAGTTCCCCCATGCCTGACGACAGAGATGGGTCTTAAGAACTTTACGAAAGGCAAGGAGGGTGGGGGCAGTTCTAATCTCCGGGGGGAGCTGGTTCCAGAGGGTCGGGGCCGCCACAGAGAAGGCTCTTCTCCTGGGTCCCGCCAAACGACATTGTTTAGTTGACGGGACCCGGAGAAGGCCAACTCTGTGGGACCTAACTGTTCGCTGGGATTCGTGCGTTCACTTTCCTATTAAAAACACTTCTCTCCTGGACCTTATTTCACCCTTTAACATGTTTAAATGTTTCGATCATGTCCCCCTTTTCCTTCTGTCCTCCAGACTCTACAGATTGAGTTCATTAAGAAACTGCAAATGGCTCTTATTTCACTTCATACTTTCCAGTTTCATACCTTCCAGTTGGTTTAATTACCACTTTAAACATGCTGCTGGAGGATGATGGCAGTTGTAGTCCCAAAAATTTAGATGGCAACACGATGGAGAAGGCTGAAATTCTGAATGGCAATACTGTATATTAAAACTACGTGCTGCTTTTAGTTTATGCCTTATGATCTTTACCTCACCCACAATTTTGAAGTATATATTTGAGCTTAGCATCCTTGTCCATTTGAAGTGAGTTTAGATGACTGAGATGCGAAAATTCTGACATGGCAGTAGTTGTGGTTACTGGATACTGTAGCTTGAAAAGTCAAACTGTTTGGGTGTGTTCTTTGAATGTTTACATGTTTGGAGAGTGACTTAGAACTTAGTACAGTACTTGAAATGTTTCATTTTTTATTTTGTTTATGTACTATTCTGCAACTAAATTTCTTTGTGTGGCTGACAACATAAAACTAACAATCATTATAAGAAGGAATACTGTAAAGAAAAAACACACACACCAGATGATTAAAATAAAGAGCAGGGGTCTAAAAAGCAAAATCCACAAATGGCTTTAAAATCGGTGCACAGTTTAAAAGACTTAGAAAAATAAAAGGCACTAAAGTGGTGATCAACTCAATATCAGGTAGTTTTTGAGGAAAATGAATTAATATTAGGAGGCTGCTGCTGCTGCTGCTGAAAACCCTTTTCTATTGTAATTGCGCATTGAAAGTTTCCCTCTCTGATATTCTGTGAAGGGCTTCTGGTGAAAAGTTCTCAAGGTAGATTTAGAACCGGTCACTCTGTATGGGGCAGTCTCCACCAATCAGAATTGGCCTAATACACCTGAGCCTTTCAGTAGGAACTCCTTGGGATTCTGCACTTCCAAGGGGGTGAAAGGAACCGAAGTCAGGAAGCACTACTTTCCCAAAGTTTTGGAATTCAGGTAGTCCTCGACTTACAACCACAATTGGGATCAGAATTTCCATTGCTACCTAAGGTGGTTGTTAAGTAAGTCAACCTTTTAGGACCTTTTTGTCATGATTGTTAAGCAAACCATTGCAATTGTTAAGTGAATCACAAAGCTGTTAAGTG
The DNA here is from genome assembly GCF_031021105.1 of Erythrolamprus reginae. Taxonomy (NCBI): domain Eukaryota; kingdom Metazoa; phylum Chordata; class Lepidosauria; order Squamata; family Dipsadidae; genus Erythrolamprus; species Erythrolamprus reginae. The sequence continues at coordinate 5,662,113 of NC_091959.1, read as the reverse complement.
AATTCAGATTCCTGTATTTGTATTTTGTATTTGTATTTATTAGATTTGTATGCCGCCCCTCTCCGAAGACTCGGGGCGGTTAACAACAATATAAAAAGACAATGTAAACAAATCTAATATTAAAAACAATCTAAAAACCCCCAATTTAAAGGACCACTCATACATACAAGCATACCATATATAAATTCTATAAGCCTAGGGGGAAGGGAAATTTCAATTCCCCCATGCTTGACGACAGAGGTGGGTTTTAAGGAGTTTACGAAAGGCAAGGAGGGTGGGGACAACTCTGATATCTGGGGGGAGCTGGTTCCAGAGGGCTGGGGCCGCCATAGAGAAGGCTCTTCCCCTGGGTCCCGCCAAACGACATTGTTTAGTCGACGGGACCCGGAGAAGGCCAACTCTGTGGGACCTAACCGGTCGCTGGGATTCGTGCGGCAGAAGGCGGTCCCAGAGATATTCTGGTCCGATGCCATGAAGGGCTTTATAGGTCATAACCAACACTTTGAATTATGATCGGAAATTGATCGGCAACCAATGCAGACTGCGGAGTGTTGGTGTAACATGGGCATCCCTTGGGAAGTTGGTGTAACATGGGCATCCCTTGGGAAGTTGGTGTAACATGGGCATACCTTGACTTTGCTTGTCAGAAGGAGGTTGGGGAAGGCCCAAATGGCAATCCTGTAGCCATGGGGATGCTACAGTTGTTATAAGTGTGAGTACAGGTTGTAAGTCACTTTTTTCATGGCCTTTTCATGGACTTTTCCCAAGGGAGATCAGACTAGCTTTCTCCCTGATGATTTTTAGAAGGATGTTGGCAAGCTTTCCAGCTAAGTTCATGACTTGGGCTATCTTTTATTCTCATATTTATGTTCTGCCTTTGTTTTTGTAATAGTTGACAAAATTTATTGGTTTGCGATTTTATGGTTTATTTAACGTTTTATGTTTTATGTACTGTGGGTATTTCAATTTTTTTTATAATGGAAGCTGCCAAAATTCCTGCCATTGCAGTAGGATATCAACATGATCAATAGGTATAAAGATAAACAGATAATAAACCAATACTGTCTTTGAAAATGGCCATGCTATTCAGAAAGTAGTGTGGGTGTTCACAACCGTCCCAGTAATCCTATGCAAAAATTCTCTAGGATAGAGGTAATGAATAGTAACAACTAACAGAGTGGGGTACAATGACTTTATCTCTGAATTGTTCCCCTGAGAATTGCCAATGAGTCACTCAAAACAGACAATTCTGATTCTGTAGCATCTCACAAGGCAACTGTCATAAGGCAAAATTTATAAGGTGGTGAAATAGTATAAGAAAAACCATTCCCTCCAACAAAAAAATCTTACCACTATTGGAACATTGTGTTGCTGATTTTTATAATGCTCCTTCATGTTCGAATTGTTGCTATCCTCAAAGAGGAAGAGTAGTACTATGGGGTTTCCTTGAATGAAAGGGAATCCTAGTTCCTCCCTTCCCCCCACTAAACTGTTGTAGTCTCAATAGATGAAGGTGAGGATCTACACCTCACTATTGCTGTGAGTGTTGCCATTGTGACTGTGGAAATAAGACACATAGGGAATAAGATAGATGGAATTATGGAATAAACTGAGGTGAACAACTAGAGCACTTCTGCTTCAGAAAACCGGTTTCACAATGCTGGGTCTCAATGCTGGATGACATTATGTAGATAAAGAAATAGAAATTGGGGTCAGTAGTGGCATTCATTCCTACATGAAGTGAGACTGCATGGCTTCTCTTGGGGCCATTGTTGTGATGAGCGGCTCAGAACTTTATAAAAAAAGAGGAAAAAAAGCTCCAGGTTTTGCTGTTTCTTCATAACCTATTGCAAAACCCGGCTTTGTATACAGGTAGTCCTCGACTTATGACCACTATTGACCCCCAAAATTTCTGTTGTTAAATGAGACATTTGTCAAGTGAGTTTTGCCCCATTTTACGACCTTTCTTGACAGTTGCTAAGTGAATCACTAAAGTTGATAGGTTAGTCACATAGTGACTATAAGTGATTCTGGTTCACCCATTGACTCTGTTCGTCAGAAGGTCACAAAAGGGGATCACATGACGGTGGGACATATCAATGGTCATAAGGATGAAGCAGTTGCCAAACATCCCTCAGAGGTCCCACAGAGTTGGCCTTCTCCGGGTCCCGTCGACTAAACAATGTTGTTTGGCAGGCCCCAGGGGAAGAGCCTTCTCTGTGGCGGCCCCGGCCCTCTGGAACCAACTCCCCCCGGAGATTAGAACTGCCCCCACCCTCCCTGTCTTTCGTAAACTACTCAAGACTCATTTATGCCACCAGACATGGGGGAGTTAAGATATTCCTTCCCCCTAGGCCATTACAAGTTATGCATGGTATGTTTGTGTGTATGTTTGATTTTATTATAAGCATTTTTAGTTGTTTTATTAATTGGATTTCTACATGCTGTTTTTATCATTGTTGTTAGCCGCCCCGAGTCTGCGGAGAGGGGCGGCATACAAATCCTATAAATAAAATAAAATAAATAAATCTGAAGTTTCATCACATGACCGTGGGGATGCAACAAAGATAGTTACTCTGAAAAATGGTCATATGTCATTTTTTTTCAATGCCCTTGTAACTTTGAATGGTCACTAAATGATCTGTTGTAAATTGAGAACAATTGTACTTGTATATCCATTAGCAACAAGAAAAAAGAGCAATGTATTTCTCCAGAAATTTGTAAATGCTGTGTTAGTTTGAGGAACTAGTCTGTCCAGCTCAGTGCTCTATTTAACATAAATCAAATTATGTTGTTTCAGATAACATATAATTCAAATTCAGATCTGATTATTTTGAGTCAGTGACCTATTTTCACATAATGCTTTCTTTGGAGAAAATGTGAGAATTCTCCATTATTCCCTTGTGTCAGATTGACACTTAGCTAGTTTATCGTTGAGCTGGTTCCCAACCATCTGCTCAATTATAAGCTAACTAATCATGAATTACATATTTGAATTATTTCGCATGATGACCTTGCATTATTTGGTTGATGGTGACACCTGTGTCTCTCCACTCATTGATCCTCACTGAGCTAAGGTTAAAAGGTATGGACAGCATTTTAGCTGTAGTATTGGTGTCCAGATTATTAGCTTTGGTGGGTTTTTTTTGCAGTAAAACAAATCCAATATTAAAAAACATATATAAAACCCCAGCAATTAAAACCATACAGCACATACACACCAAACATAAAATATAAAAGCCTGGGGGAGGATGTCTTAGTTCCCCCATGCCTGGCGATATATGTGGGTCTTAAGTAATTTTCGAAAGACAAGGAGGGTGGGAGCTGTTCTAATCTCTGGGGGGAGTTGATTCCAGAGGGCCGGGGCCGCCACAGAGAAGGCTCTTCCCCTGGGGCCCGCCAAACAACATTGTTTGGTTGACGGGACCCGGTGAAGGCCAACTCTGTGGGACCTTATCGGCCGCTGGGATTCGTGCGGTAGAAGGCGGTTTTATTTAACAAAGTATGAAGAGTTATGAATTAAAACAGAATCTTTTAAATGTAATTGTATGCATGCAGAATAATAAAATTTTTAGCACTCACATTTCGTTGCTGTTGTTTAGTCACTAAATTGTGTCCGATTCTTCGTAACCCCATGGACCATAGCACACCAGGTCCCCCTTTTCTCCAGGTCGCCCAGAGTTATGGTATTTTACACATGCATAATTAGGGATGGGATTTTATGCAGAAGCATACAATGACAGACAGACTTTTCCCATCATGTATGAAATCTGCTAATTGAAAGTATATAAATGAATACTTGCAGACACTTGAGGGCTTCCTGTGTTAATCGCTTCACAGTCAAAATGCCTGATGCAGCACTGTTGAACTGCCAGTGAGGAAGAATATGCCCTGTGAGGGGGAATAGGGGTGTGCGAGAGGCCCAGCTATCAAAGCAGAGATGTAATGGGTGACCTTTAGGGAGGCAATTGCCAGCTATATGCTGAGATTTATTCCTTTGTGATTCTGATGGAAAACAGAGGAAACGGAACATGATGTCTACGGTTTACTAAAGTAGGGAATTGTGGATGGCGTTAATAATCAAATTATTATTATTATTATTATTATTATTATTATTATTATTATTATTATTGTTATTATTATTATGTCAGCACAACACAGCAAACGAGATCACTATGCTGGATTTCGTATTTCATCACCAGTCGAACGCTTCCCAAGCACCTAGGACTGCGTGATGTAGCGGCGAATTATGTTTGCCGATCCCAGTGAAGCGGCCTTTTGCAATTGACAGATGGAGATTTTGTCAATTCCCATGGTTTTCAAATGTCTGCTGAGATCCTTTGGCACTGCGCCCAGCGTGCCAAGTACCACTGGGACCACTTTCACTGGCTTATGCCAGAGTCATTGCAGCTCGATTTTTAGATCTTCGTATTTCACTAATTTCTCTAGCTGCTTCTCCTCCATTCTGTCTCCTGGGATTGCGATATCGATGATCCACACTTTCTTTTTCTCCACGATCACAATGTCTGGTGTGTTATGCTTCAGAATTCGGTCAGTCTGAAGTCGGAAGTCCCACAGTAGTTTTGCTTGCTCATTTTCGACCACTTTTTCGGGCTGATGATGATGATGATGATTATTATTATTATTATTAATGGTAATAGTAATAGTAATAATAATAATTCATTGGATTTGTATGCTGCTTCTCTCCGAGGACTCCTCCCAAAATGTGATAGCAGATTTCATCAGGAATATATCAATTCATTTCTTGTATTTGTCTGTCAATCAGCCAACAGGGTCAAGCAGTTTGCAACAATACAATATAAGGAATCATGTAATTAAAATATTAGAAATCAATAATTACAGAAATTATGAGTGAACAGCAATAATAACAATGATCCTTGGTTTATAAATATTGATTACAAGTCATGTGCTACCTAAACTTTTTTCAGCTGTACTACTGCTTAAACATTGATTACCCATTGAAAGAACTCATTATCATGCTTTTTTAATGACCATTTTAATTTTATAGGCTTTACAATAATATAATGTATATATGTAAATACACATGCTATAACATTAAAATATGAAGAAGATAATAAATATCTTCTTTAATCTCCTTGAAACAAATTATTCATTAATAACTTTATGACGTGTACAGTAACACATTGGCCAGAGGTTCAAGAATACTTGACACAGGATTCTCTGTCGATCAGCATCTATTCTTACATAAAAGAAAAACCATACATTGCAGAGGAATTGCTGTATCCATGGAGTGACTGTTTCGTCCCCAATTTAATCCTAAATTTATTTCTACAGTGAAACTCAACTACTTTCTGTCCTTGCCTCTGAAATGAATAAGTAAATAATTTTATATTGTAACCTTCCATAATAATCAGATATTGAACAATTTCATATTTATTTCCCACAGAAAATAAGTTAACTAAGAACTGTTGGTGTATCAGAGTGGATGCCTACATAGGTCTATGAAAAGGAAATTAAAAATATATGGATTGGCTAATTTTTAAAGTGTCAGTTTTGAATTAGTGTTAACTTATCTCCAATGCAGTGTGTCGCTGAGAGAAGAGTGGGGTTGGAGGGCTTGTATCTTTCTGCTTCTAGGTGATACTTTATTGTACACTACATTGCTTAGAGATGGAGATATTTATTATTTTTCAATGTTTCCAAGCTGTACTTTGCAAAAATAACATTAGTAACTCTCATAATATAATTTGCAAGCTAATGAAAATATGTCTAACATCCTGTCTATTTTTGAGTGAGCATGTATATATGTTTACATTATATTTTTACTAAACTAATCAACTCAGAAAGTAGCTTGTAGATTATTCGAAAACACACGATGTGGTTTAATTGAATTGCAGTATGGTGCATCTCATTATGAGACTTCAAAGTCCTAATTAAAATAGCACTTATTTATCTATTTAATAGCTCTTCATTTTTATTTGCTATGCCTTATTATCTTTCTAGCTTTTGCATAACCTTTGTTAATATACTTTGGCTCTACCTTCTCAGAGAACTTTCCCTGACTTACCCAATAAGCAGGAACGTGGTCACCTAGGAACTTGGTCAGGCCCTTAAAAGCCCAAAGATAATTTGGTATGATTCTTTTTGCATGATTCAGCTGATAATGCATCTAAGGACAATTGGTTGTTCTTGTTGGTATGACTATAATTCAGCCACTTTTCCCTTTGGAAAAATGTGCTTGATCTATAATATTTATGTCAAATGCAGTGATTCTGTAGATTTCTACACTATATACCATTTTGTATAGATTAGATGTTTAATCTGAATTTCTTTATAGGATGTAGTGACTTGGCCAGAGTTTATTTACATAATTTTTATAATTCACTTATAAGGATATAACAAGGCAAAGTATACTTTGGAAAATAATTCATTCATTGTGGAATATAGTTTTATAGTCTGTACCTTATGTAAATAGTGCACTTTGTAAGTATAATTTTGAAACATCTTGTAGTGATTTAAAATAATCATTTGGTAAAAAACCCCTCTTAGGCTGAATGTAAGAATAATGTCTTTACAGTGGTACCTCTACTTAGGAACTTAATTCGTTCCGTGACCAGGTTCTTAAGTAGAAAAGTTTGTAAGTAAAAGCAATTTTTCCCATAGGAATCAATGTAAAAGCAAATAATGCATGCCAACCCATTAGGAAAGAAATAAAAGCTCGGAATTTGGGTGGGAGGAGAAGGAGGAGGAAGAAGAGGAGGAGGACAATCGCTGCCGAAGGAAGAAGGGGAGGGGAATCAAAAAAATCAAAACTTTAAGGCTTTAAAAAAAAAAGTGGGACTCTGAGGCAGTGAGGAGGAACATGCGCCTCCCATACACCAGGCGCAAGACTGCCTCCCATACACTGCGCCAGAGAGAGAAACCCAGGCGGGCGAGAGGAGGGAAACCTCCCGCTCCTTTGACCGAAAGGCTTTTGCTGCTGCTACCTGCTTCCTCTTCCTTCCCATGCTGAAGGGCTCCCCTCTCCTCTCGCTCGCTCGCTTTGTAGCCAGCGCTTTTCCTTCACTGTGGTGACTCCTCGGTTTGGCTGAAGCCGAGTTGATCCGGCTGGAGCGAAGTGCCCCCTTTTGCTTTTCTGCGCCCAGATGCTCTGGAAGGCAACCTCATACCAGCTGTATGGGAGGCAGCACAAGGGAGTCACCACGGCAAAGTGATTTATTCTCTCTCCAAGTGCCCAGAGAAAGGAAAATGCTCTGTTCGCTCTGGGCTGCCCAGAGCGAAAGGAGCGTTTCTTTTCTCTGGGCGCTGGCAGAGTTTTATTCTCTCTCCAAGCGCCCAGAGAAAGGAAAATGGCTTTGTTCACTCTGGACTGCCAAAGCCTCCTTAAGCGCCACCGAAAGGCTCCTCTGGCAGCCCAGAAAAGCCTGATATGTCCAGGATTAAAGGGGGAATGGCAGGAAACTGGCTGGGCCTTCGTGCTGCTCTCAAATTTCCTGGGAAATTTTTCCAGGCTCAGGTTCTTAAGTAGAAAATGGTTCTTGAGAAGAGGCAAAAAAATCTTGAATACCCAGTTCTTATCTAGAAAAGTTCTTAAGTAGAGGCATTCTTAGGTAGAGGTACCACTGTATTTAATGTGCTTGTAAATATATGAAACGCAAGCTCTATTGCTGCTCTATAGTCCTTCCCCAGAATATTGATCAACAAATGTATAAGCAAACTTGTAGTTATGAGGGAAACTTTCTTCATTGGCACAAAAAGTAATGAATATTGTTATCATCACTGGAGCCCATTGTGTAATGCAGTGTTTCCCAACCTTGGCAACTTAAAGATATCTGGACTTCAACTCCCAGAATTCCAGGGCCAGCATTCGCTGGCTGGGGAATTCTGGGAGTTGAAGTCCAGATATCTTCAAGTTGCCAAGGTTGGGAAACACTGGTGTAATGTAATGCAGTTGGAAATGTGTTTAATGTATTAATAATATGCATGTCATGACAGCTATTAGAAATAATATATCCTTTTGAGGGGGAGATAATCTAGAAAATGAAATTAAAATATTTATTTGATGCACACCATGTTTTAAAGGGGGTGTGCAGAGGTGTTTTTTCTCAGTATACTTCAGGAAACAAAAGTGATTATTAACATATACCGTAGTATTGATTTTTGCGGAATACGGCCATATGGACTATAAGATCTATAGGAAAATGTATACAATGGGAAACCTTTTTCTGTCAAGGTTCATATTTATTTGGGAAATGATTTGTAGGGACTTCACGTCAGTAATGAATGGGGAGTTCAACCAACAATAAATAAGGCTGGAGTGTGACAGTGAAGTTACAATATCCCCTCTCTCTTTCTGATACCTTTGTCCATCTTTCCTTGACCGATTGCTCCTACCCAAGGTGAATTGATTTTCTTCAAAGGGCTCTTGAAATTAATTGAGGGCCATAAAAGATTAGACCAAAGATTACTTAAGGGGTGAAGGCCACAGATTGCCCACCCTGGGTTACACTTTTCTTAGGTTCAAGTAGGCAATATATGCCTACTATAGTAGGAAAAGCAAGTAGGATGCTTGGCTGCATAGCTAGAGGTATTACAAGCAGGAAGAGGGAGATTGCGATCCCCTTATATAGAGCGCTGGTGAGACCACATTTGGAAGACTGTGTTCAGTTCTGGAGACCTCACCTACAAAAAGATATGGACAAAATTGAAGGGGTCCAAAGACGGGCTACAAGAATGGTGGAAGGTCTTAAGCATAAAACGTATCAGGAAAGACTTCATGAACTCAATCTGTATAGTCTGGAGGTCAGAAGGAAAAGGGGGGACATGATCGAAACATTTAAATATGTTAAAGGGTTAAATAAGGTTCAGGAGGGAAGTGTTTTTAATAGGAAAGTGAACCCAAGAACAAGGGGACACAATCTGAAGTTAGTTGGGGGAATGATCAAAGGCAACATGAGAAAATATTATTTTACTGAAAGAGTAGTAGATCCTTGGAACAAACTTCCAGCAGACGTGGTTGGTAAATCCACAGTCACTGAATTTAAACATGCCTGGGATAAACATATATCCATTGTAAGATAAAATACAGGAAACAGTATAAGTGCAGACTAGATGGACCATGAGGTCTTTTTCTGCCGTCAGACTTCTCTGTTTCTATGTTTCTATGCAGCAGTATTGTAGTCTCAGCAAAATTACACGAGATGAGTGATTGGGAAGCTCCAAAAAGTTACTCTTTCCTAAATTACTCTTCGGAATCTCAGTAGAGGTTGTGCAACTTCTATTTGCGCCCTGGATTTGCTTTTTAAAATGAATTGTTTTATTGTTTGAATCTTTCTCAGATTGTGTTGAGTAGAAATAAAGAGGGCATTCTCTTAAGGGGAAAAATAAATGGAAAGTAAAATCCAGTCTTTGTATTTTTGGACCATTAGACTAATAGTTTAAAACTGGAGAAAGAAATTGATGAACTTATAATAGCCAAATTGATTCTCCTAGCCTTTTAAAAATGTGCAGGAATTCCAAAACGAAATGTTTACATGACTCCTGAGCACAAATTGACCCCCTTTTGACACATTCTCAGTTTAAAAGAACATGTCAGTCCTCCCTGCCAAACTTTCAAAACAGGTATTACTTTACACTTTAATTAACTGCATACATTTTGTAAGAGAAATAAACTGGTGGGCTTTTTCCACCACAGGCATATAAAGCCTTGCTTCACAGAAGAGAGCACTTAAGCAGGAACAAGGAAGCTTGTGTGATGTGAACTAAGATTGTGTACTTTAGGGGGGAGAAAGTCTGATTTTGGTGTATGGCTCTTGGCAGGCTCAAACAAAACACTCACTGTTCTCTCAGTTTAGAAAAAAAGTATGCCTTAAAACAGTCCTTTAAAAAACCCCTATTAAATGAAATATTTGTAAAATGTTACCTTGTCTAAATAGTCTTCTTTTTGTTAGTAGACCTTTTCTATTATTTTTTTTATGAATGCTTGCTTATTCTTTTATAATAAGACCTTAAAATTAGGATTCTGGGTTCTATAAGTCTAACTTTCCAAGAAGTGAATAGAGAATTACAATTATAATGTGTGCCTGCCCACGTGTATAAAATGGAAAATCCACCCCAGTAATGCTTGGGTACTTTTGCCTTCTTGTTGAACAGTATTTAAGGATCTGTATCCACAGCAGGGGACAGAAAACGGTGGTTATGTGCAAAACTAAATGGAAATGTGCCGCTTTTTATTGTAAATAATATCCTGTGTTAATAAGACAATTGGGATCTAAGAGCTGTAGGGGCTTGCCACTCTAATTGGCAGAGGGGACCTAGTATTCTACACACTAGTGAATGACAATGGCTAAATGTTGTGATTAAAACATGTACACTTGGATTGATGTCTTTCATCATGAAATAGATGTGGGACTCTGGGTCAATCACTGTATTTTGGCTCCATGTATTTCAGTAAGAGGGAATAAAAGATTGGAGATTGTACGCTGTTCTAAACACCTTAGAGAAAATGTGGGATAAAACTGTTTAAAGGAATAAGAAATAAAATTGTTAGAAACTGTATCCCTTTTGTAGAAGCTTAACAAAAAGCAAACAGTGATAAGCATAAGTAAATGCTCATGGATCCTTGTTCTGTCAGTATTTAATTAATCTGTATTCTTCATTTCCCATATTTGATTATGGTGATAATAATAACAGCTTAGGAAGTTTCCTTAAAAGAAAAAACTGCTGTGACAAGAAACTTCCATCATAACACATGAACATGTTCAAAGAGTGCACTATAAATCTAATTAACTCGTGCAATTTTTAGAAAGTCAGCTTATTTAAATTAATCGTATACATAAAATATACAGCTGAAGAACATTTGTCAAAATAGGACTGGTAATAATTTCAGGTTTCTAGGTCACCATTTATAAATGTTTTACAGTGATATTTATATCCACCTCTTTCATTCTTGCTAATCCAGCTAATATATAACCAGGGATCATAGTGGGGGGGAAAATGGGACTTAAGTTAAATATAAAGAACAGCAAACTAATAGCAACAAGGGCAGCAGTCAGAATTCATAGTATAGGCAGCCCTCAACTTTAAGTTGAGCCCAAAATTTATGTTGCTAAGTTGTTAAATGAATTTTGTGCCATTTTAGGACCTTTCTTGCCATAATTGTTAAGTGAATTTCTGCAGCGGTTCAGTTTGTAACATGGTTGTTAAGTGAATCTGGCTTCCTACCATTGACTTTGTTGGCCCGTGGTTTGCAAAGTGGGATCATATGACCCTGGGATACGGCACCCATCACTGTCAATTGCCAAGCATCTGAATTGGGGATGCTTCAATAATTGTAAGTGTGGAAAACAGTCATGTCACTTTTTCAGTGCTTTTTTAAATTCAGAGGTTCACTAAATGAACGGTTGTAAGTTGAGAGCTATCTGTTAAGGAACTGAAGCAATGGGTATGTTCTGCCTTTTAAGTAAAGGAACCAGCAGTCAAGAAATATACCACCACGGTAGGATTTTGTAGCACAGCAAAGAAGATGATAATTTTCAAAGTCCTCCTCCTTTTGACCTCGGGATGACATTTGTTCTTGTCCAGTCTTCTGAAGAAGCTTCAGCAGTTGTGCAGAAGATTTCAAAATTTCCAAGAATGGTTCTGTGATTAGCTCCACTGATTCTTTAGGAGCCATAGAGACTCTACCTAACCTAAGAGTCTTGAGTTCACTTACATTAGCTAAGTTCTCCCTTATCCTCTCTTGGTCTACCTTACGCTACCTTTCCCCAGGGATGTAATATTAAAAGAGCTGGAGCTTCATCTCCCTTCTGAGAGGTAAAAAGGTATAAAAGAGGAATGGAGAATTCTGTCTTTTTGTTTACGGAGATTCTCAATCATCCAGGTCATGGTTGTCCCAAGGGTGCTTTTTCCCCCAAAAGGCAGCTGGACTTTCTTGGTTTTTCTGTCTTTTGCCATCAGCCACGACCAATTCACCACATTGTCAAGGTTTCAATTAGCTATAATTGTGCCTTGGATAAACCTCATTGGCTACGATAACTGCCACAATCTACATATGCCCTCTGAGCATTGATTGGGTAGAAGCTGATAGCGAAGACTTTACAGATAAGTGGAGTCATTTGCTTGTACATTTCTGCATGGGAAATCTCTGCATGCTTCCTAGCCCCTTGAAGTTATAATTTTCAATGGAGTTGTCAAATACTTTAGGTCAGTGATTTTCAACCTTTTTTGAGCCGTGGCACATTTTTTTACATTTACAAAATCCTGGGGCACACCACCAACCAAAATGACACAAAATGACACTCTAACTATAGATAACATTGTGATGCATTGTATATCACCCTCTGCAGAGGCCTCTTATAAAAAGAAAAAGGTCAAATATCTATATATACCATCAGGATAGACATAACCAGCTGAGGCTGAGGCTTCATCTAGTGGTGGCAACATTTACCTCCAGTCCTGACCAGGATTAGAAATCGGAATCATGGGGAGGAGTAGCAGCTTCAACTACTCGCCACAGCCACACAATGACAAGTGCGCAGCAGCCCGAGCGGGGACCTTCCTGGGTGTGGGAGGCGGCCTGCTATTGGTTCATCGCTAGTGGTTGGGATGAATCCCAGAAAGTGATTGGTCAGTAAGTGTTTCCTGTGCCTCCACTCTTCCTGTCACTGATAGCTGGAGGGATTGGGAGGGGAATGTTTATGTTCGGATGGAGGTGGCTGGCGGCAGGCCGGATAAATGGTCTCTGCAGGCCGTGTCCAGCACGCGGGCTGTAGTTTGGGGACCCATGTTTAATTTCCCCACGGCACACTGGTTGAAAAACACTGCTTTAGGTCACTGTTTGTTTGTTTGCTTGCTTGCTTGCTTATTTTTATTTATTTATTTATTATTTATTGGATTTGTATGCCGCCCCTCTCCGTGAACTCGGGGCGGCTAACAACAGTGGTAAAAACAACTTGTGACAATCCAATCCAATACTTGCTTGCCTTATATGCTACCTTTCTCCGAAGATTCAGAGCAGCTCACAACATATAAAAATACAAAAACCAGTTCAGAAGTCCAATATTTAAAACAATCTAAAACCCCCCATATTTGAAATAATACATATTTAAATCAATCATATTTGTGGATATCTGGATTTGTTAGGGATGAGAACTTCATATTCATCATTGTTTCTGCTCTAGGAGTGCCTAGAACCTAGGCTATTTGGAGAGCTTAGCTCTGAAGATTATTAGTGTTGGAACTAGTCAGACGGCATAAGCTTCCTGAAAGGAAGTAATTGTAAAATAACTAGGAAATAATTAGGAAATGAGGTTTTCTGCTCTTGCTTTGTCTTTATGAAAAGGGCACAAGGTTTCTTTGGCAAATACTGCTGTGCAAAAAAAGAAACCCATAATTTTGAGTTGATTGATTATTATGAGAGCCCTTTTCTACAGTGACTTTGATTTCAGAAAATTTAACTTTATTAAGTCTTTTAATTATCATTTGAATAGAGATTGATTGTTGGCACCCAGTGCTCCTAAACAGCTTTGACTGAAATGGTTCTCGTGTTTATATATTGTTTATAAATTGTTTTAATCATAAGTTGACATTTAGGAAGACAAGCACCCTATTTGGACAATCTTATTCATATCAGTATGTTTACCTAAAATGCTAATAAGAAATGAATTCCTAGAAGTATTATAATTGAAATGTAACTTCACTCATTGCATCTGTTGGAGGCTTCTGAAAAGCTGTACTTTTCCCCCTGAAATTACATAGTAGCCATATAGCCCTAGAAAGAATAGGTGTTTCAATTAAGGAAGCACCAACAGCATGCAACAAGATTATCATGTCCTATTGCTATCTCTTTAATGCCACCCCATTTTATAACTACTATTTGTTATAAGTAATTCTGACCATTTTCATTTTAATCAATCAAATATTTTACCTGTCAACAAAACATGCGTGCAATAATATTAATAATAATAATAATAATAATAATAATAATAATAATAATAATAGAAACATAGAAGTCTGACGGCAGAAAAAGACCTCATGTCCATCTAGTCAGCCCTTATACTATTTTCTGTATTTTATCTTAGGATGGATCTATGTTTATCCCAGGCATGTTTAAATTCAGTTACTGTGGATTTATCTACCACGTCTGCTGGAAGTTTGTTCCAAGGATCTACTACTCTTTAAGTAAAATAATATTTTCTCATGTTGCTTTTGATCTTTCCCCCAACTAACTTCAGATTGTGTCCCCTTGTTCTTGTGTTCACTTTCCTATTAAAAACACTTCCCTCCTGGACCTTATTTAACCCTTTAACATATTTAAATGTTTCGATCATGTCCCCCCTTTCCCTTCTGTCCTCCAGACTGTACAGATTGAGTTCATGAAGTCTTTCCTGATACGTTTCATGCTTAAGACCTTCCACCATTCCTGTAGCCCGTCTTTGGACCCGTTCAATTTTGTCAATATCTTTTTGTAGGTGAGGTCTCCAGAACTGAACACAGTATTCCAAATGTGGTCTCACCAGCATTCTATATAGCGGGATCATAATCTCCCTCTTCCTACTTGTTATACCTCTAGCTATGCAGCCAAGCATCCTACTTGCTTTCCCTACCGCCTGACTGCACTGTTCACCCATTATTATTATTAATAATAATAATAATAATAAGCAATTCTGACCATTTTCATTTTAATCCATCAAATATTTTACTTGTCAACAAAACATGCGTGCAAATAATAATAATAATAATAATAATAATAATATATTAGATTTGTATACCGCCTCTCTCTGAAGACTCGGAGCAGCAATTCTCCCCGCCCCCAGTTATAATATTGTAACTTGGAGGAGAAATCTTTCCTCCCTTCCTCCCTCCCTGACTGAAAGGTTAACATAACAATAATTAAAAACAAAACAATAAATAAAACCATAGCTGAGATTAAAAATACAACACAGCTCAGCACAGCCCTTGCAGATGCTCACACACAAATCTGGATACCAAGGCTGGCCCCACAACCATGTCTCTGAGGTCTTGTGAAAGGCTGATTGAGGTCCACTCTAATTTATGGGGGAATGAAGCTCCAAGGAGTGGATGCAACTCCAGAAGAAGGCTGTATTCCTGGCCCCACCAGATGGCTCTCCCTAAAGTCAACACCTGGAGTCTTGGCCCTTGCTGCTAGACCTTATGGGGCAAGTTGACATAATTGGGAAGAGTCAGTTCCTCAAATATCCCATGGTCCTTATAGGAGCTTTTCAAAGACTATAGGATGAGAAGGGAACCGTCTTTAAAGAAAAAACAGAACGCCAAGTTGGCTCTTGACGAAGCACCTTGGGGACAACCATGACCTGGATGACTGAGAATCTCCATAGACTTTTAAAAGGCTATAGCTATTCCACAGGGACAACAGGATTTTAAAAGATCTTAATAGGCCTTCTATAGGTATATCCTGTCTGTTTTATGATTTACCAGTCTTATTTCCCCCCAATTGTCTACTGTAGAACATCAATAGGAAACTGCTTCTTCATTTATTGTTGATGTGGATTCAGGGGGTTCCGAGTACTGAATCTTTCTTTAGAAACTGTTGATAGTTAACTGCCAATATTTCTCCTGATAAAGAGAATTAATGGCAAAAGAAAATCCTTTCCGACATGAGCACAATTGTTTTTTGGAAAATATGAAGTGAACATTTCTTTGAGTTCAGTAGCTATTGTAACCAAAGACTTGGGTAAGTTTGGAAGCAATTACATCATAATTTTAGGTCAAACAACTTTTTGTTGAACTTTTTTAAAGCCTAATTGGATGCATGTGGAGTGGAAATATCTGTTGTGAAAAGGATTTGATTCATTGGCAAGTTATAAAATACTTTACTGGTAAAATAAGCCAAAGTTCTTGGACTTCATAGTGGTGCAAATTCATTCTTTACACTACTGGAAGAACAAATCTAATGTTTCAATTTGCCTTGTTTATTCGAATGTTGTTCAACGCTTGGAAATGTTTTCATAGGGATTGCAAAAATAATTATGGTATGAAGGAATTATGTTAGCATTGATTTCTTCATACCATCTCATTTATTCCACCCGCCGGGAACTGCCACTTCAGCATTATGACTATGATGACGGATGGCCTAGCTTTCTAACTTAGAAGGCTTGGAATTTGTTAGTTGTGTGGGTTTGATGGCCCCCTTTTCTCCTGTTCCAGGCTATCATCCCGTGATCGATGTGCTTGTGTCAAATAGATCAGGATTGGACATCTTTTTCTGTCTGAGGGCTACCTTAATCCCCTCCCTCCATCATACCCAAACTCATTCCAGCATTCTCTCCCTCACCAAGATGGTTGGAAAGAAGAAGAAAGCAAATTTTTTTTATCACTTGGCCATTTTAATGCATTTGAAATTGCAGGTGAAGGAAGATTGAAGCCCCCACCCTTCAGTTCCTTTCCTTGCTTGCCCTGTTCCTCCCTGATACTCTTACAGTTGTTAACCTTCAATTTTCATTCACGTTTTTCTTCCTGCAAAGCATAGTGATCATATTGTTGCCTTATGTATAAGAAGGTTTGGTTCTCCAGCTTCTGCAGAGACAGAGGTGATGGTAGCTGCAACAAGTGCGAAGGGGAAATAGATAGGACCCATATTGTAATGGATTTTCCCCAAAACTCTGAGTAAAACCATATAATAATAATAATAATAATAATAATAATAATAATAATAATAATAATAGCTCACATTAGAGAAACGTCTTTCAGCTGTGGCGAGGGGGGCGTTCGCCCAGGTTTGCCTGGTGCACCAGTTGCGGCCCTATTTGGACCGGGAGTCACTGCTCACAGTCACTGATGCCCTCATCACCTCGAGGCTCGACTACTGTAACGCTCTCTACATGGGGCTACCTTTGAAAAGTGTTCGGAAACTTCAGATCGTGCAGAATGCAGCTGCGAGAGCAATCATGGGCTTTCCCAGGTATGCCCATGTTATACCAACACTCCGCAGTCTGCATTGGTTGCTGATCAGTTTCCGGTCACAATTCAAAGTGTTGGTTATGACCTATAAAGCCCTTCATGGCACCGGACCAGAATATCTCCGGGACCGCCTTCTGCTGCATGAATCCCAGCGACCAGTTAGGTCCCACAGAGTGGGTCTTCTCCGGGTCCTGTCAACTAAACAATGCCGCTTGGCGGGACCCAGGGGAAGAGCCTTCTCTGTGGCGGCCCCGGCCCTCTGGAACCAACTCCCCCCAGAGATTAGAATTGCCCCCACCCTCCTTGCCTTTCGTAAGCTACTTAAAACCCATCTCTGCCGCCAGGCATGGGGGAATTGAGATACCCTTTCCCCCTAGGCCTTTACAATTTTATGCATGGTATGTCTGTATGTCTGTTTGGTTTTTATTATAATGGGTTTTTAATTGTTTTTAGTATTGGATTATTATTATATGCTGCCTTGTTATTGCTGTTAGCCGCCCCGAGTCTCCGGAGAGGGGCGTCATACAAATCCAATAAATAAATAAAATAAATAATAATTTATTAGATTTGTATGCCGCTCCTCTCCGAAGACTCGTTGTCCTATCTGTTGTCCTATCTCCACTCTCCTGTTATAGATTGTATCTTCTGCAGCTTCATTTAGTGTGGGGGATTGTATTTTAAGCTTTATTGATTACACAACATCTGTAGTTTGTTTCTAAATGTGCCTGTATAATATATTTCTCCCTCTCCCTGGTATGTTACCGTAGTACTAATTCTGAAACTTTTTTTTTTCTCGCGGCATTAATGTTAGTGTGTGTTTCTTTTCCATTTTTAACTTCGTATTGTCCTAAGGGAATTCATAAATATTGCTTCCTCCTACAAAGCTGCTGACATGTAGCAAAAATTTCTAATTCATTATTCATGTAATGTTCATTTTCTATGTTTAGGAATTAATGCATCTTCAATGGAGAGAGGTTTTTTTCCCATGGCTGCAGTATGAAAAGAAGAAAGCAGGCAAAGCAAACACTACTTGCAGAGTTATGTGGCAAGTGCTGGAATGCTAATCAACAAAGAAAATAGTGGGCATAAATATTTGTTATACTTACAGAGGAATTTAATTTTATGGGCAGAGGAAATGTGTAGAGTATTTTTTATTAACGTACTGTATGTTATATTGTTTCGCACACAAAACATCTCAAAGTGATTTACAAAATAAACATATCAATAAAAATGGTAATTAAAAATAATATTAAAGAAAGACTGTTTACCTTAAAAACAACAGTGGAGAAAGGAAAGAAAATAAACATTCACGGAGAGATGGTCTGGGTAAAGATGTACCGTGGGTTTTTCAACAGATGAAATAATGTCAGCGGAGAGAATAGAAACATAGAAACATAGAAGTCTGACGGCAGAAAAAGACCTCATGGTCCATCTAGTCTGCCCTTATACTATTTCCTGTATTTTATCTTAGGATGGATATATGTTTATCTCAGGCATGTTTAAATTCAGTTACTGTGGATTTATCTACCACGTCTGCTGGAAGTTTGTTCCAAGGATCTACTACTCTTTCAGTAAAATAATATTTTCTCATGTTGCTTTTGATCTTTCCCCCAACTAACTTCAGATTGTGTCCCCTTGTTCTTGTGTTCACTTCCCTATTAAAAACACTTCCCTCCTGGACCTTATTTAACCCTTTAACTTATTTAAATGTTTCGATCATGTCCCCCCTTTCCCTTCTGTCCTCCAGACTATACAGATGGGGTTCGTTAAGTCTTTCCTGATACGTTTTATGCTTAAGACCTTCCACCATTCTTGTAGCCCGTCTTTGGACTCGTTCAATTTTGTCAATATCTTTTTGTAGGTGAGGTCTCCAGAACTGAACACAGTATTCCAAATGTGGTCTCACCAACACTCTATATAGCGGGATCACAATCTCCCTCTTCCTGCTTGTTATACCTCTAGCTATGCAGCCAAGCATCCTACTTGCTTTCCCTACCGCCTGACTGCACTGCTCACCCATTTTGAGACTGTCAGAAATCACTACCCCTAAATCCTTTTCTTCTGAAGTTTTTGCTAACACAGAACTGCCAATACAATACAATATGATGGCCATCTGTGGCCCTAACCAGTGGTTCCCAACCTTGGCAAGTTGAAGATGTGTGGACTTCAATTCCCAGAATTCCCCAGTTGGAATTCTGGGAGTTGCAGTCCATGTAACTTCATCTTGCCAAGGTTGAGAACACTGGCTAGGCAGACACCATATGCTACTGTCAACCTTGAACTGAATATCAAATGAACTGTGATGAAAACTAATTTTGAATTCTTTGTAATTCAATACTTTAGTTTTTTAAAATGGTGGTAGGGAGACTAAGAGGAACGAAGTAGAATTTACTGCCCATCCCATATCATGCTTTCCGAAGAAGAAATCTTGAATAAACAGCTTCTTGTGCAATACACATTGAGAATATATTTTCAAAGACACATTATAACTCTAGATTCAGAATTAAAACAGGATCAGTGTAAAAAGTGCATTGTAGCAGTATTTTAAAAATTCCAAACTAAGTTGTAGTATCAACTAGTAATTGTATGCAAAGTAGATCTCTGTGAGGTGTAGTTTTTTTTTAAAATTCTCGTGGAGGTTCTTTCCTCCAATGCATGTTCTAATTAGGGTAGATATTTTCCAGGGTATGCATGAAGAAAAATACATCATGTTGGTTCATAAGAAAAAAAATGAGTACTGTATCAATAAAGTGTTAATTTAATAAATGATCATTTGTTGCTCTTAAGTACATAAAACCGAACAATGAAACACTGTATTAGACTCTGAGTTACATTGCTAGGTAAGTTGCTATCCAAGTATTCAGTCATGTTTAACATTTTTAATGCAATAGTATTCATAATTTAAGAAATTAAAATGCATAAATACTCCAGGTGCAAATGACTTTTCCAAGGTCTCTCAATTTGCATGGAAAGAACAGTAACAGTTTAATATCAGTTTTATGTCAAACTCACGAAGTCGTTTTCACTTCTGCAAGTATTTGCGCTTTATGTAAAGGGGTGATTGAATTTTATTCTATGCAACAAGAATGCCTTTGGAACAAAGCCAAGCATGTTCTTCTTCACTCCACACAGCTTTGTCTCTGCTGTTAACCTTTACCTTAAGAAATAGCTTTCTAAAACAAGATACATTCAGTGGTTTGAATGACATCCTTTGCTGTGTGTTGTTTGTGACTGCCAAGGACTTCATTATTTCTCCTCCGGTTAGCTGAATAAAAAACAGAGCTGGGAGCTTGAACACTATCCTCCTCTGAAATCTTGGCCATTCTGTACTTGTTCCAGTGGAAGAAAATTGTTCCGAAAGCATTATTTCTTTATTTATTTTTCTTCCTATTCATAAACCCTTCACAAAGGCTCTCAGGTGGCTTTGGTTAAGCTGTTCCTCCTTGCTTTACCACCACCACCACCAATAATAATAATGCATTTTCTCAATTTGTTCTTTCTTTCAGTATAGGCACAGATTTACATCTTTCCTCTCTCTCTCCACTAAAGCTTCAAGTTGACAACTTAGGGCATAAATGTATAGGTTGTTGCAAAGACAGAGGCCAATTTGATTTGTCATACAATAAATCCTCAGTTTTCTGGACAGGCAGATTTTGAACAAAGGAGGTGGGCTTTTTATTTTTTATGGATCAGATGTTTTTCTTGATACCTTAGGAGCCTGGACCACTGATGCAAGTTATGTCATTTGGCTCCATTGGTTTCATTTTGAATAAACCACACGATTAACGTTTTGGTGGCATTTGCCTCATTTATATAATTAAATAGACAAACTAAAACAAATGAACAAAAACCTTAACTGGGTAATCGAATGAATGGCATAAATTGTGTCAGTGATGTAAATTCAGATTTAATGAATGCTACGTTTTAACAGACATTAAAATACATTTTGGGGAAACAAGGCAGAAATATATCTAAGTGATAATAGTTCAGTGCCATTCTCTGCACTAAAGTCTGTTTCAATGAAAGTCTTGTCATGTTGAAGACACTGAATTCTCCTGACTTAGTACCAGTTTTGGAACTTTGAAAACGTTTTCTGTACCCTATTTAGGTACATCAAGTTGTTTTATCTCCTAAGTCAAGAAATGTTGTTGTAATGAAATAGTGAATAAGTTCAAAATACTCATATGCTTTTCTCTTCGGCCCTTGTAACTAGTTCTCAATGTTTCTGTAAGGTTTAATAAAACAATCTAGAACAGTGTTTCCCAACCTTGGCCACTTGAAGATATCTGGACTTCAACTCCCAGAATTCCCCATCCAGCATTCGCTAGCTGGGGAATTCTGGGAGTTGAAGTCCAAATATCTTCAAGTGGCCAAGGTTGAGAAACACTGCCTTAGTGAATAGTTTTATCTAGGTTTAGCATGGTCTGTGAATCCTAGGATTGCTGAATCTAGACTAGACTGTGATTAAGCAGATGATGGCTTAAGCAGATGATGGCTTAGTGCAGGATATGAAGCCTGGCTTAACTTTGGCTTACTAAAAAAATCATGTCTTGATTTACTGTTACCTGGAAACAGCTGGTACAAAAGAACCTCAAAAGAACTATACTGTGCCCTGTTGGATCAGACCTATCGGGTCCAAATATCTTAAAGTTGCCAAGGTTGGGAAACACTGATCTAGAACATCTTGAGGACACTGGGTTATCTAACTCAAATAAATATTGATGTACCGTCTCCCTCATTTTCCTCTAAGATTGCAATGGAGTTAAATAACTTTTAATTATGTCACTGAAGAAGTGGGTGGGGAACGCAGAACAAGTCAAGGCCTGTGGAAGTGCCAGCATTAACTACACGAACGGTTTAGTTTTGTCTCGTCAACAGTTTAGTTTTGTCTCACTGGGAAGGTCCCAGATCCAAACGGAGGAAGGTGATTTAAACTTAAAGCACCCGTGGACCCATGTTAGGCCAGTTGGCATCTCCTGAAATGTGTCTCTTTTATAATGAATTGCCAGCAGGTGTGATGTAACCTTTTCTTCCTGAATCAGAATCATGTCACAGACCTATTGCATTCATTTCGGCTGTGGTGTTGTGTTCTCCAGTATGGCATGGACATAATTTTAATACGATTATGTGGTATAATTTTAATACGATTATGTGGGACCTTTAAAGCCCTACATGGCTTTGGACCAGACTACCTCCGGAACCGCCTGCTACTGCACGAATCCCAGCGACCGATAAGGTCCCACAGAGTTGGCCTTCTCTAGGTCCCGTCGACTAAACAATGTCGTTTGGCGGGCCCCAGGGGAAGAGCGTTCTCTGTGGCGGCCCCGGCGCCTCTGGAACCAACTCCCCCCGGAGATTAGAATTGCCCCCACCTTCCATGTCTTTCGTAAACTACTCAAGACTCATTTATACCGCCAGGCATGGGGGAGTTAAGATATTCCTTCCCCCTAGGCCATTACAAGTTATGCATGGTATGTTTGTATGTATGTTTGGTTTTATAATAAGGGTTTTTAGTTGTTTTATTATTGGATTGTCACATGCTGTTTTTATCATTTGTTGTTAGCCACCCCTAGTCTACGGAGAGGGGCGGCATACAAATCCAATAAATAATAATAATAATAATAATATTATTATTATTATTATTATTATTATTATTATTATTATTATTAGCAATGTAAGCATCCATAGGGGAAGCATAAGGGCAAAAAAGGAAAATTGAGCCATGATGTACAGGCCATCACTAATACACTTGTGTCCAGTATCAAGGAAATACACAAATTATGGGGGGGCCCTAAAATCAGCAATTAATACATTATGCTGTTGCTTAATATGTAGGGCACACATTTATTTATATTATTTATAGCATCTCCTTTCTAATTGCACTGACTTTGGGCAGTGTATGAAGATTAAAACCATCACCACAATATACACTGCTCAAAAAAACCAAAGGTAAGACTTAAACAACACAATATAACTACAAGTAAATGAAACTTCTGTGAAATCAAACTGCCCACTTAGGAAGCAACACTGATTGACAGTCAATTTCACATGCTGTTGTGCACATTCAGTTTTGTACAGAACAAAGTATTCCATGAGAACATTTTATTCATTCAGATCTAGGATGTGTTATTTGAGTGTTCCCTTTATTTATTTTTTTGAGCAGTATAT
Organism: Erythrolamprus reginae; assembly: GCF_031021105.1. Taxonomy (NCBI): domain Eukaryota; kingdom Metazoa; phylum Chordata; class Lepidosauria; order Squamata; family Dipsadidae; genus Erythrolamprus; species Erythrolamprus reginae. The sequence continues at coordinate 5,639,022 of NC_091959.1, read as the reverse complement.
ACCAGTAAGTCAGAGTGCCCTGGATAAAATAGCAACCCTCCCAAACCTTTCGTGCCTTTTACTTTGCCAAGTAAAACAATGTGAAAGGATCATGAGAACTATTTATTGCAAACTACTACGGGTAATTATTTTTCATAAAAAAAGAAAAGATACACAAACATTTTTTTGTATTCTCTCTCTTTTGTATTCTTTCCATCACACACAGAATCACATACAAGCCTGCAGCTCTACAGAAATCTGTTATTATTTATTTATTTGTTTATTTATTTATTTGATTTGATTTGATTTGTATGCCGCCCCTCTCCGCAGACTCAGGGCGGCTAACAACAGCAATAAAACAGCATATAATAATAATAATCCAATACTAAAACAGTTAAAGACCCTTATTATAAAACCAAACATACGTACAGACATATCATGCATAAAATTGTAAAGGCTATTAGTACAGTAGTTCTAAACAATGGTCAGCCGATACATCTACTTTTTTAAGTACAAAAAGAACATTTAATTTATCCTCCCTTCTTTTGATCCGTAACGATAATGGCTGCCTGGTTGGTTTGCTTCTGTCATATGTCCTCCTTTCCTTCATTTTGAGACACACAGCTTGCCTGTCTCCCACAGATGGTAAGCAAGAAGGGCCAAAATTATTAAATGTATAATTAAATCTCAGTTAAACTCCTAATTAGTGCACATTTTTATAAGGATTGTAGCTTTCTTTCTAACACTAGATCCAAAAGTATAACCCTAGTTTAATTGGTGTTTTAGATTAGAAAGAGCTTCCATTCCAGTAATGAAACTATAGTAGATTGTTGGCACTGGATTTGCTGCAGTCGGGCATTCTTTCAGTTTCTTCTGGGAATTTTTGACTGTTTTGTAAATATCATGAGAAGGGTTACTATGTTACAGGAAAATGATTAACGAGAGTTGTATTTCTTATTTTGCTGAGAATATTCTGTTACAAATAACTAACATACAGCTTCCTGCATAATCAAAATACCTAGGATATAGAAAATTAGATCTATCAATATAACTTCAGCCATGAATTTGTGGAAAGTAGAATTTTGGGATTCAGGTATTGAATCATGGTGATTCTGCAAAGGAAAAATTTCTGCAGCCAAAAGCGTCTGACTTACCTCTGAGCTGTGTCCATTGCTTAGTGCTAAGAATAGAGCTATAAACAAAACAGTTGAATATCATTCAGTTATATAAATATATAAAGCAGTCTGGATACCAAACTAATTTTATTAGTAACTTAATCACCAAATTAATAACAAAGGAGAGAAAATATAGAAGAAAATTGTTGGATTTGTATGCCGCCCATCTCCGTATATATCATTTTCCCTATGATTTTTTTTACAGAAATTAGTACATATGATTTAAAAAAGTTTATAAATTTAGAAATAATCAAAATGAACAGAGATATTTCCCTGCAGTATTATCTATTGATTAGAAGTGGCACAGGACAGATGCGAGTCTGCGGAGAGGGGCGGCATACAAATCTAAATAATAAATTAATAAATAAATAAGGGTGTTATCTACTATACATAATTAGCATAAAATTTATTGCCAGGACAAGTGATTCCTGTTATTATAGAAGACTTTATTTGACCAACGAAGGAGACTATCAATAAGATTGATTTCATTGCATTAGATCAAGATTAACATTGCCTTATGGAGCAAATTAATTCTTATCATTTTTCTAACATGGACCATATTGATCCAGAATAATTAAAATCCAGGAATAATTTAATAATAATGCATGGGGGGGGATTAGTGTTGGCAATGACTAATCAGGAAATACATGTACTAATTACCTATGTTCTGATAGGCGTATATAGGTGTCTAAATTGTTTGTGGCAAATTTAAATATTGTAAAATAGTCTACAAAACTCTTAAGTTTTGAAAGAAATTGCACAAACTAATGAAATGTGCTATGATAACATATAGTGATTAACACTAACTTGAAATATTTAAACCCCCTTTTAAAAGAAATGAAAAATGAATCTATCCAAATTATTAATTACCATAGTGACATAATTAATACAGAAGTTTTTATTTGGTATCAGTTATTGGGAAACAACAACAGAAAGGAAAATTAATGACATTCCGTTTGCTCTATTTTAACTGATGTAGAGATCCTTTGCTTTCTCTAAAAATTACAATTGTTCCAGAAGGTTTCTTGTGTTTTAACATTTTGCCCCTTTTGACTGTAATCTAGAAATCGAGGTGTATTTCCTCATTCCATGTAGATCATAACAGAGATTAAAATCATCGTGCTAATTATTTGTATTCTCCAAAGCAAATTCCTTCGACTCTTAGGACTCACTCAGTGGCTGTGCCTGTCTGTCAAAGGACTGGATTGATGTCAGTGACCTTCAGTAAACATTGCAAGAGTTACATACTGAAAGTTGACTGATGCAGATGCATGACGTGTCGACAATATGTAAACAGTTGGAATAAGTTGCCCTTCTTTGTAGCAAGGCTAGGCAAGCGATCCTACATGCAAAACAATGGGAAGAGAAAGATACCTTGAAATGAATTTCTTGCAAAATGACATTTTGCTTGCTTGCTCTATATAGCTCAGTGAAAAGGGAACTAATCTGGTGGGTTCTGTTTCCCTGTTGGTTCTCTCTTTTTTTATTTTTATTTTTAAAATTGGTTTATTTACTAAATTAACAACAAACAAAAAATACTTAAAAGAAAACGTGCTCAACACCAATAAAAACCCCAACACCGTTTAGGGGGTTATATTATTTACAATAAGTTTCAATTTCTTCCTTAGCTCCAGTTTACATTTCTTTACATACAAAAAGTGATTGGAATTTATTTTTCAACCCTGTTGGTTCTCATCGCAATGGAAGCACATGTTTTGTATGTGCTTGTTTCACTTTATCCATCCATCTATCTATCTATCTATCTATCTATCTATCTATCTATCTATCTATCTATCTATCTATCTATCTATTTTATTGGATTTGTATGCTGCCCCTCTCCGTAGACTCGGGGCGGCTAACAACAGTAGTAAACCAGCATATGACAATCCAATATTAAAACAGTTAAAAACCCTTATTGTAAAACCAAACATACGTACAGACATACCATGCATAAAATTGTAAAGGCCTAGGGGGAAAGGGTATCTCAATTCCCCCATGCCTGGTAGCAGAGGTGGGTTTTAAGAAGCTTATGAAAGGCAAGGAGGGTGGGGGCAATTCTAATCTCTGGGGGGAGTTGGTTCCAGAGGGCCAGGGCCGCCACAGAGAAGGCTCTTCCCCTGGGTCCCGCCAAGCGACATTGTTTAGTTGACAGGACCCGGAGGAGACCAACTCTGTGGGACCTAACTGGTCGCTGGGATTCGTGCAGCAGAAGGCAGTCCCTCTCTGGAAATAACCCTCTGCGCATGCGCAGAAGCCTTTGCACATGCGCGGAGAGTTTTTTAAATAATCCAGGGCAACTGGACAACCAGTTTGGGGATGGGGGCGCCGGTCATCACTGCCAGTTTGGTGAGCAGTGGGAAATTTCCACTACCGGTTCTATAGAACTGGTCCGAAGTTGCAGCAACCCACCACTGGAAAAATCTACACATCTAAATGTGCACTTGGAATGTTGTTTGCATTCAGTCGTAGATACAGGCAGAAATGCTGTGCCTGGTACCAGAAGCGTCACACAAAACTGCCAACTAATTTCATTTTGCTTAATCAATTACTTGGAGATTTAAAATCTGCTGCAGGAAAAATTGCCTCCCAAGATAGCCCATGAGATTCTTCTCACACAGAAGTAATTATACTGAAATTATATTTAAAAAGCTGCTTTCGTTTATTATCATCTTTTTAAAGTGCCAAATGCAGATTGGGAAAAAATGTCTCTTTAAAAGCAAAGACTTCAGAAGAGAAGGATTTAGGGGTAGTGATTTCTGACAGTCTCAAAATGGGTGAGCAGTGTGGTCGGGCGGTAGGGAAAGCAAGTAGGATGCTTGGCTGCATAGCTAGAGGTATAACAAGCAGGAAGAGGGAGATTGTGATCCCCTTATATAGAGCCTTGGTGAGACCACATTTGGAGTACTGTGTTCAGTTCTGGAGACCTCACCTACAAAAAGATATTGACAAAATTGAACGGGTCCAAAAACGGGCTACAAGAATGGTGGAAGGTCTTCAGCATAAAACGTATCAGGAAAGACTCAATGAACTCAGTCTGTATAGTCTGGAGGACAGAAGGGAAAGGGGGGACATGATCGAAACTTTTAAATATGTTAAAGGGTTCAGGAGGGAAGTGTTTTTAATAGGAAAGTGAACACAAGAACAAGGGGACACAATCTGAAGTTAGTTGGGGGAAAGATCAAAAGCAACGTGAGAAAATATTATTTCACTGAAAGAGTAGTAGATCCTTGGAACAAACTTCCAGCAGACGTGGTTGGTAAATCCACAGTAACTGAATTTAAACATGCCTGGGATAAACATAGATCCATTGTAAGATAAAATACAGGAAATAGTATAAGGGCAGACTAGATGGACCAGGAGGTCTTTTTCTGCCGTCAGACTTCTATGTTTCTATGAGTGGAAATTGCAAGGGAAAGGGATCACTGCTGAGAGAACTTTATTATCTAGTAAGAAACATGATAAGCAGACAGTGAATGAGGCCTCCGCTTATCTCTCTGCAGGCTCAGGGGTATAATCAGGCCTGCAGATAGGAGGTGTCAAGATTATTCAGGACTTTGTAAATGTAAATAGGCCTTTAAAGATCAAAATCAGCACCTTGGGTTGTACTCCGAAACAACTGGCCAGCCAATGCAATAGGCTAGGTGTAAGTGGAGTATATCCAGCTGCTATTTGTGTATTTCAGCTATCCTTTCATATCATATAAAAAATGTGAAATAATGTGTTGGTTATGACCTATAAAGCCCTTCATGGCACCGGACCAGATTATCTCAGGGACCGCCTTCTGCTGCACGAATCCCAGCGACCAGTTAGGTCCCACAGAGTGGATCTTCTCCGGGTCCCGTCAACTAAACAATGTCGCTTGGCGGGACCCAGGGGAAGAGCCTTCTCTGTGGCGGCCCCGGCCCTCTGGAACCAACTCCCCCCAGAGATTAGAATTGCCCCCACCCTCCTTGCCTTTTGTAAGCTACTTAAAACCCACCTCTGCCGTCAGGCATGGGGGAACTGAGACTCTCTTTCCCCCCTAGGTCTTTACAATTCTGTGCATGGTATGTATGTATGTATGTTTGGTTTTTATATTAATGGGTTTTTAATAGTTTTTAGTATTAGATTACTATTGTACACTGTTTTATTGTTGCTGTCTCCGGAGAGGGGCGGCATACAAATCCAATCAATCAATCAATCAATCAATCAATCAATAAAAATAAATAAATAAAAATAAATAAAAATAAATAAAAATAAATAAAAATAAATAAAAATAAATAAAAATAAATAAAAATAAATAAAAATAAATAAAAATAAATAAAAATAAATAAATAAATTAAAATAAATTAAAATAAATTAAAATAAATTCAATTTTTGGAGCAAACAGGGCTGTGTAAAACCTTACGTTTGGTGGTCACATTGTGGAATCGGCTCGACTTTCAAATCAGAAAGTTGTGTTGAATGGTTAAAGGGGATCTAAATCAACTGGACATTTGAGACTCCGGTGAATCAGTGTTGTATATATAAACTGGTTGTGGAATTGGAATCCAGTGCTAGCGTTGACCAAGCTGTTGGTAAAATCCAGGTCATGATTTACGGAAACAATTTTGGAGCGGGGCCTGCCTTTGCCACAGTCGCAAGGACCTACTTTTAGAGCAGCTGTCGTTCTTCCCCCAACCTCTGCCCCCTTATAGGGAAAGGCGGATGACTCAGTGTAGAAATCTCCCTCTCCCCAGCCCCCCATCGGCTCTTCGGGAACCCATTTTATTTCCACTCTTAATAAGCTTTAAAACAAAGCTATTAGAGTATTGTCTCTGTTTTTGACACTTTATTTTATGCGTTTGTCTGCAGTTGGCAATTAAGGCCTACATTTGCCAGGATGTATATATCCTTTAAAAAGCAAAGCGTTTTTCCAGTTGAACGGTTTTGATGAAATTTTTACACACACACACACACACACACAATGCATCCTTGTTGCTTTCGTTATTAGGTGGCATGCATGTAGCTCTAACTGCAATGGCGGGGGAGCACCTATTTATTTGCTGAACATAGGATGCCCCATCCCAGGCAAAGGAATAATAGCTTGATAATGTAACCTAAGTATCCCTAAAGTTTTGTTAGTAATTGAGAAGGAACTGTGCTGGAACATAGAAACATAGAAGAAACATAGAAGACTGACGGCAGAAAAAGACCTCCCGGTCCATCTAGTCTGCCCTTATACTATTTCCTGTATTTTATCTTAGGATGGATCTATGTTTATCCCAGGCATGTTTAAATTCAGTTACTGTGGTTTTTTCCAACCACGTCTGCTGGAAGTTTGTTCCAAGGATCTACTACTCTTTCAGTAAAATAATATTTTCTCATGTTGCCTTTGATCTTTCCCCCAACTAACTTCAGATTGTGTCCCCTTGTTCTTGTGTTCACTTTCCTATTAAAAACACTTCCCTCCTGAACCTTATTTAACCCTTTAACATATTTAAATGTTTCGATCATGTCCCCCCTTTTCCTTCTGTCCTCCAGACTATAGAGATTGAGTTCATGAAGTCTTTCCTGATACGTTTTATGCTTAAGACCTTCCACCATTCTTGTAGCCCGTCTTTGGACCCGTTCAATTTTGTCAATATCTTTTTGTAGGTGAGGTCTCCAGAACTGAACACAGTACTCCAAATGTGGTCTCACCAGCGCTCTATATAAGGGGATCACAATCTCCCTCTTCCTGCTTGTTATACCTCTAGCTATGCAGCCAAGCATCCTACTTGCTTTTCCTACCGCCCGACCACACTGCTCACCCATTTTGAGACTGTCAGAAATCACTACCCCTAAATCCTTCTCTTCTGAAGTTTTTGCTAACACAGAACTGCCAATGCAATACTCAGATCGAGGATTCCTTTTCCCCAAGTGCATTATTTTACATTTGGAAACATTAAACTGCAGTTTCCATTGCTTTGACCATTTAAAAGCTAAATCATTTACCATATTACAGACCCCTCCAGGAATATCAACCCTATTGCACACTTTAGAGGGAACCCCAAGGTTGGTTGTCTAAGCAAAGGTTCAATATTGACCTTGAAGAACCAAGATTTGATTTCCTTAGTATATAAGACATATCAACATTCTACGTTATTGTGCAGCTTGAGCTGTATTTTAAGGATTAGACAAGTTGGCTATACTGTATTATTTTTTTCTTTTCTGTATCTTGTAGTCAATGCACATTTAGGGAAGTGGAAATTTTATGTGTACATGTAATAATCTTTACAAGCTGGGCTTCAGCATTATAATAAAAACATCTTGATCTAACCTATGAAATTGTGTAACTATACTAGTTAGTATAGTATATAACCCCACAGCAGCGCAAGATTTTAATTTTGAGCACCATTGCTCATTTATTGTGTTGGTTTGGATGCCATCTGGTGGCTGTGGTGTTATTTTAATGCACAAGGAGAACAAAGAGAGATAAGTAAGTCTTCATGAAATGTTCCTTTGTCCTTTTTCTTGTTATATTTGTTACAGTGCTTTAATTCTTCTGCCTAGTTTAATGCTTTACTTACAAGAGCTTATGATTTGGGGGAAAACATATGTGGAGCCCTGTGGAATCTCTTTTTGTACATTAAAAGGTTTTCCCTGCTCTGAAGATCTTCCCCAAGATGCAAAATAGTTTCTAAAAGTTTTCAAAGAAATATTAAGTTCTAAATTCCGTAGTTATTGTAGGATGTGTTTATAGGAAAATCGCATTAAGACCTCAAGGGAGTTCATGGATACATAAAAGACTTAATTCAATTTTTGTTGTTAGATGCCACAGTTATTGTATCAAAATATCGGCGAAACAAAACACATTTTCTTTTGGATCAATGATATTACAAGGAAGGAAAGTTACTATTGGCTAAAAAATTAACACAGCAAAATAGTCTTGTGTAATTTAATTAAAGGCTTTAGAAACATAGAAACATAGAAGACTGACGACAGAAAAGGACCTCATGGTCCATCTAGTCTGCCCTTATTTATTCATTCATTCATTCATTCATTTATTTATTGGATTTGTATGCCGCCCCTCTCCGCAGACTTATACTATTTCCTGTATTTTATCTTACAATGGATATATGTTTATCCCAGACATGTTTAAATTCAGTTACTGTGGATTTACCAACCACGTCTGCTGGAAGTTTATTCCAAGGATCTACTACTCTTTCAGTAAAATAATATGCACAATTACTCTTCATTTTTATTCTTTCAATTCCATTGGAATGCTGGGAAATAAATGATATAAAGGTCCTCCAGACCCTGTTTGACTCATAATTATCTGCAAAGTGAACAGAATGGGAGAATCCGGCAGGCAACACGCTAAGCCTCAATAATGTGCTGGATCTTTGAAAATTGTGGAGAAAAAAAATTCCATTAAAAAATCCCGATGAATCCCAGCGATAGGATAGTCAGTTAGGTGCTCAAAGTGTTGCTGATTGTTCCATTCCAAGCCCACCTTCCTTCTGGTCATGTGATCTGTAATAAAGCAAACGCCACTAGCCGTGTGGTTTCCATTGTATTTCAGAGATGCAACAGATTAGCGCACTCAATCAGATAGAAGAGAATATAGATGCCTGCTGTGGCCAAAAAGGTTGGAAAGAATCCCAGAAGCCATGTTCTGCATTTTCTCTCTCCTTTTTAATTGTATTGATAAGAGACCAGAGTTATTATTAATGTTTGAGAGTGACATATTACAAGATGTGCATGCTAATTAGGGGGCCATATATTTTCTAGTGACACACACTGTTGCACTCTTCTTCTTTTTTACAAATATGGGGCAATGCATACCGAAATCACTTCTGTGAAACACTTGTTTCATCCTGGAAAAAGGGTAAAAACCAGAAGCTTTGTTTTAAATGCCTAGAAGCTGCTACTGCTTTTTCCTATTCTTCTCTAGTATTTGCCTGCCAGGTTGTAAAAGTCATTTTTCAGACAATTGATGATGGTTTCTTCTGCTAACTTCTTTGTGAAAAAGCTTTAGGATATTTTTTTCCCAGTCTGGTACACATGGAAGGTAATTTTGGAGCAGTGAAAGTCTTTTTTATAGAATAGAATAGAACAGAATAGAATAGAATTTTATTAGCCAAGTGTGATTGGACACACAAGGAATCTGTCTTGGTGCAGATGCTCTCAGCGTACATAAAATAAAAATATACATTTGTCAAGAATCATGTGGTACGACACTTAATGTTTATCATAGGGGTCAAATAAGCAATGAAGAAGCAATATTAATAAAAATCTTAGGATATAAGCAACAAGTTACAGTCATACAGTCAACATGGGAGGAAATGGGTGATAGGAATGATGAGAAAAACTAGTAGAATAGAAGTGCAGATTTAGTAGAAAGTCTGACAGTGTTGAGGGAATTATTTGTTTAGTAGAGTGATGGCGTTCGGAAAAAAACTGTTTTTGTGTCTAGTTGTCTTGGTGTGCAGTGCTCTGTAGCGACATTTTGAGGGTAGGAGTTGAAATAGTTTGTGTCCAGGATGTGAGGGGTCAGTAAATATTTTCCCTGCCCTCTTTTTGACTCATGAAGTCTACAGGTCCTCAATGGAAGGCAGGTTGGCAGCAATTGCTTTTTCTGCCGTTCTGATTGTCCTCTGAAGTCTCTGTCGGTCTTGTTGGGTTGCAGCACCAAACCAGACAGTGATAGAGGTGCAGATGACAGACTCAACGATTCCTCTGTAGAACTGTATCAGCAGTTATATATGTATATTGTTATATACATAACAATATAAGATTTCTTCATAATATATTTGAAATGCCCTAAATAATACAATTTTTCTGTCTCTCTTTCTCTTATAGAACCTACAGTGAGAACTTTTACTCCATTTTATTTCCTAGTAGAACCAGTGGACACTCTATCTGTTAGAGCTTCTTCTGTTATACTGAACTGTTCAGCATATTGTGAATCGCCTCCAAAAATTGAATGGAGAAAGGACGGGACTTTCTTGAACTTGGCATCAGATGACCGCCGGCAATTGCTACCAGATGGATCTTTGATCATCACCAGCGTTGTCCATTCCAAGCACAATAAACCTGATGAAGGTCATTACCAGTGTGTGGCAACCATGGAGAGTCTTGGCACCATCGTAAGCAGGACAGCGAAACTTACAATTGCAGGTGAAAACCTTATTTGGATAGCAATTGCGTATGTTTTCCAAATCTGAGGTTAATTTTTCCGCAGAAATAAATGCGCGCTGCAGGACAAATAGTCTGAGAAGGCAAAAAAAAGAGTCTATTTTTAAAAAAGGGCAGTTCTCCGAGACCACTTATTACTTTGAATACTTATTATAGTATTTTTCAACTTTGACAACTTTAGGTTGTGTGGACCTCAATTCCCAGAAATCCCCAGCCAGCATGGAGAATGGCTGACTGAGGAATTCTGGGAGTTGAAGTCAACATATTTATTTATTTATTTATTTATTTATTTATTTTATTTTATTCATTACATTTGTATGCCACCCCTTTCCGTGGACTCGGGGCGGCTCACAACACAATAAAACAATTCATAACAAATCTAATAATATACAATTTAAAATTTGAAATAGTTAAAAAAACCCACTTTTAAGCAAACATACCTACAAACATACCATACATAAATTATATAGGCCCTGGGGAGACATCTCAATTCCCCCATGCCTGATGACAAATGTGGGTCTTGAGGAGTTTACGAAAGGCCAGGAGGGTAGGGGCAGTTCTAATTTCTGGGGGGAGCTGGTTCCAGAGAGTCGGGGCCGCTACAGAGAAGGCTCTTCCCCTGGGGCCCGCCAACCGACATTGTTTAGTTGATGGGACCCGGAGAAGGCCCACTCTGTGGGACCTAATAGGTCGTTGGGATTCGTGCAGCAGAAGGCGGTCTCGGAGATATTCTGGTCCGATGCCATGAAGGGCTTTATAGGTCATAACCTATATTTAGCTGTCATGGTTGAGAAACGTCGCTTTAGAGAGTTAACTTTAGGGCAAGTGTTAGTAATAATCTTAGATTTATAGTAAATTGTGGGGGGGTTGCCTCCTAGTTTTAAAATCAAGTCCAGTCACCTGCTGTCTCAACTTACAACCACTACAACTTCTAGCCAAAATAGTGGGCTCGTGTGTCATAAATCGAGGTCTAGCTCTGGTTCACATTATATATCATTTTGATTTATTCATATTGAGGTTATTTATAAGTACACATTAATGGTTAAATAAACTACCATGTGATTCCTGATTCCACCATTTCCTCCCCACACTATGAAGGTCATTTCCTGATTTTTTTAAAAAAATATTAAAGTGAAATAGAGAACAATGAAAGGTTGGGTGGGTTTTCCACATGCAGCAACTATAGTGTTTTTCCTCCTCGGGGATTTTCCTGCCTGCTATCATTACAGAATGTCTTGTGTTTGAGTGTACCACTAGTAAAATAATACTTCGTTACTGACGAGACAGAAGGGTGGTCTCAAGCCCTTCTGATAGCCAAGATTCTCATTTAATTTGGGAGATGATCTATCTCATAAGATCGTTGTGACTGTTCTCTGATTTGTTGTTGCTGTCAGGAAAATCAAAAGCCTTTAGTAAGGAACCTTCATTTTATTACTTTCCTCATTACTTTGTGGGCTTTGATATCTTCCAGTCAAACATTTCTCAGTCAAATAATTTGGGAATTTTACAAGCTGCCAATTTATCACCTTCAGATTAAACAGTCAGAATACGTTTCCATTGAATATATTGCTTTTCAACAGTGGGTGGAGCTAGCATTCAGAAATGGATTGACTTCATTCGTTCAGCCAATAGGACTGAGTCTGTCAAATTGTGAAGCTCCGCCTCTGGCTCTAATTTTCCCTCTTTGACTCAGTCCCTCTTTAAGTCAGAGCTTTTGGGTCTGGCCTCCTAGCCGTGCCTCAAGCAACATGGCTTTTTTGTTAAGGAAACGTTTCCTTGCCTCCGATCTTGGTCACAGGAGCTTTGTGCTCCAACCTAGCAGCTTTTTTCTGTAGAGGTGAGCAGACCTGGCCAGGAGCTCCTGTATTCCACTAATTATCACTGCTGAACAGCTGATTGTCCAGCAGTTGTTCAGATTTCTCTGGTGACCTTTGGAGGCCCTTGTTAGTTGCCTCAGCCAACTTTCTGTTGCAGAAGCCTCGTGGTCTGCGTATACCGCCCGGAGGAGTCTAGCACTCCACCCATTACCACCAACGATGTCAGGAGAGGCAGCGAAGAACATCAACCGTTTGCCACAGGAGCTTCCATGCTCAAGCAGCCGGCTGCCTCATCCCTGCGGCATCAGAGCTCGTCAGCGCCACAGGCCGCATTGCAGCTTCCAAATGAAACAGAGTTTATTTTATTTATTTATTTGTTTGTTTGTTTGTTTGATTTTTATGCCGTCCTTCTCCTTAGACTCAGGGCGGCTTACAACATAGAAACATAGAAACATAGAAGACTGACGGCAGAAAAAGACCTCATGGTCCATCTAGTCTGCCCTTATACTATTTCCTGTATTTTATCTTAGGATGGATATATGTTTATCCCAGGCATGTTTAAATTCAGTTACTGTAGATTTATCTACCACGTCTGCTGGAAGTTTGTTCCAAGGATCTACTACTCTTTCAGTGAAATAATATTTCCTCACGTTGCTTTTGATCTTTTCCCCCAACTAACTTCAGATTGTGTCCCCTTGTTCTTGTGTTCACTTTCCTATTAAAAACACTTCCCTCCTGAACCTTATTTAACCCTTTAACATATTTAAATGTTTCGATCATGTCCCCCCTTTTCCTTCTGTCCTCCAGACTATACGGATTGAGATCATTCAGTCTTTCCTGATATGTTTTATGCTTAAGACCTTCCACCATTCTTGTAGCCCGTCTTTGGACCCGTTCAATTTTGTCAATATCTTTTTGTAGGTGAGGTCTCCAGAACTGAACACAGTATTCCAAATGTGGTCTCACCAGCGCTCTATGTAAGGGGATCACAATCTCCCTCTTCCTGCTTGTTATACCTCTATGTTAGCAATAGCACTTTTTTAACAGAGCTAGGCTACTACCCCCACAATCTGGGTCCTCAGGTGTATCAGGTAAGACCAGTGCCCCTTCTCAGCGAATTTGTGCAGCCAAAATTATTTTTATAGTCCATTAAGCCTCTTGACCGTGAACTGGTTTAAGGCATTAGAAAGCTTTTTTCCATGTAGGTGAATTGTTATTTTGATCACCATTTGCCATAATATTTTCCTCTCTCATTTCTCGTGGTTTAGAAAAGTGTGCAGTGTTAGTGTGGTTGGTTGCACGATCTGCCTGATGTTTAAGCTAGGTTTGACATTTTTATCCACCCACCAAATCCTCAGAGACGTGGGGTAGGCAGATGTTGTTGCGATGTTGTTCTTTGGTGGTGTCAAAGGTCTCATCACAAGATGTAAGCTGTTGCAAGTATAGCTGCTTTTTATCGTTGATTGATGGTGATTTTTGTCAGTCCTGATGTTGCGCCAGCTGTTTCAGGATTTGCATCCAAAGTGCCTGCGACTATTGGTAGTATCTGTGCTTTCTTTTGCTACAGTCTTTCTATCCCTGCAGGTCTTTGTAGTTTGTGATATTCTTGTCTATTCTGCTGCCTCCAGGTACTATCAGATTTCTTTGCCTTTTTTTTAATAATCAACAGTTGTTTATTTGAGAGTATTCTGTAGCAGCTGCTGGTCTGCTTGAATTCCAAAGTTTCAAAGTGCTTTAACTTCATTTTCTATTACTGTCTCTTTATTGTGGCCCCAGCATTAATAGGAAAGTGAACACAAGAACAAGGGGACACAATCTGAAGTTAGTTGGGGGGAAGATCAAAAGCAGCATGAGAAAATATTATTTTACTGAAAGAGTAGTAGATCCTTGGAACAAACTTTCAGCAGACGTGGTAGATAAATCCACAGTAATTGAATTTAAACATGCCTGGGATAAACATATATCCATCCTAAGATAAAATACAGAAAACAGTATAAGGGCAGACTAGATGGGCCATGAGGTCTTTTTCTGCCGTCAGACTTCTATGTTTCTATGTTTCTAACATTTCTTGCTTGCAGACAAATTGTATTTCTTGCACATCTCCCAAAGCACCATTGTTGCTTCTTTCTTATCCTGCTGCTTGTGATCAGACTGTGTGATCTTCCTGCAGCAATTAACTACCGTATTTTTCAGACTATAAGAGGCACTGGTTTATAAGACGCAGAGGTAAGTAAGAAAAAAAAGTTTTTGTCTTCCCTGGGCTCCAGAAGCACTCTACGGGCCTCCCACAACCTCTGCGCGCCCTGTTTTTTTCAAATATAATCCCGTTTTTCACCCATTTTTGTGAAAAACAGGGCGCACAGGGGGTTGGGAGGCCTGCAGAATGCTTCTGAGGGCTGGGGGAAGGCAAAAATTCCCCCCATTTTTGCAATTTTTTGCCCTTTTCTTTTGCAAAAACAGACTTTTTTTCTTTCCCTCAGCCCCCAGGAGCAATCTGCAGGGCTTTCAAACTCTCTGTGCATCCAGTTTTTGTGAAAAATTGGCCTCTTTTCCCAAAAAATGGGATGTGGGGCTGGTGCTTGAGGCTGTATTTGGTGTATAACATGCACCAACATTTCCATCCTCTTTTGTTGTGGGTGGAGGTGCACCTTATACTCTGAAAAATATGATTGGCAGTCTACTCTTTTTTTAATATTTGCTGTCTGTTGCTGTTTTCTCAATGTTGAGAATGTTCTTGCGCAGTCAGAATTAAGCGGTTCTTAACTTTCCCACTCTTTAGCCATTGGGGGTATGTGTCTTTTTACTTTTTTATATATATTCCTATTTTTTTTAAATCTGCCAATTATATGTTTTTAAGCAAAATAATGTAGAGCTTAAGGTAAAAAAAAGTCCTTAACAGAACTGGAAAATATAGAATCTATGATGAAATAAACTCAGAGTATATAATAACAACTTGCACTCCCCATGTTGACAAGATACCTGGACAAGAGTTTATGAATCTTTTTATGCGTAAAAGAATGCTAGCTTAAAATACTGTTAGAATGTCTCAGGGCAAAATAAAAGATAGAGGAATGTACTTGCATTACTTGTTTATTAGTTTGGTTTTTGGTTTTTTTTCCGTTTTTGTTGTCTTTAGGGCTCCCAAGATTCATTACCCAGCCAGAGTCTGCATCTGTCCATAGAGGAAACCCCATAGTTCTTAACTGTGAAGTTAATGCTGACTTAGCACCGTTTGTCAGGTGGGAACTGGATCATCAGCCCCTCTTTCTGGACGATCGTATCCTCAAGTTGCCAAGTGGAACTTTAATTGTCAGCAATGCTACAGATGAGGATGCCGGAACTTACTGTTGTGTTATCGAAATTGGGGGGTCTCCCAAATACAGCGACGAAGCTGAGATTAAAGTTCTTCCAGGTACAGGCAGCTGCGCTGAGGGTTCTTTCTTGCGCTCCTGGTTCTTTCTTGCGCATCACAAATGGGATGTCGGAAATTCTAAAAACTTGGTCTTCAAACTTGCTAATTTGAAATGTATGCTTCTCTGGGGCCACTGAAAAGTTTATTTTAAAGCAAGGATGACCAATCTTGGCACCTTTTAACACCCGTGGACTTCAAACTTTTACTTCAAGCTGTAAAGAACATCTGTTCCAACAGTTTCGATAGTCTTGCCAGAATATTAATGAAATGTTTTATACACCTGTTTTTACAAGGCAGGTGTAGTTTTAGACACTACGACAAGATAAGGCTGATATCTATTGTTATTATTTTATTATTATTATTTATTAGACTTGTATGCCACCCCTCTCCGTAGACTCGGGGCGGCTCACAACAGTGATGAAGACAATACATAACAACAAATCTAATAATTAATATCTTAAAAAATAACAATCTATGCCAATTTCAGGCTCATTTCTCTAATCCTAATTTGCTGTTAAACGTTTAACTCAGCGGTCCCCAAACTTTTTACACAGGGGGCCAGTTCACTGTCCCTTGGACTGTTGGAGGGCCGGACTATAAAAAACCCTGTGAACAGATTCCTATGCACACTGCACATACTTTATTTCTTTCTCTCTCTCTCTCGCTCGCTTTCTTTCTCTCTCTCTCCCTCTCTTGCTTTCTCTCTCTCTTGCCCTCTCTCTTGCTTTCTTTCTCTCTCTTGCTCTGTCTTTCTCTCTCTCTCTCTTGCTATCTCTCTTCCTTCCTCCCTCTCTCCCTTTCTCCCTCCCTCTCTTTCTCCCCCTTCCTTCCTCCCTTCCCTCCCTCCTTCCTTCCTCTCCACTTCTTTCCCTCGCTCTTTTCCCTTTTCTTTCCCTTCTCTTTCTTTCTCTCCACTTCTCTCTCTCTCTTTTCCCTCTTTCACCCTCCCTCTTCTCTCCCTGCGGAGGACTCACCCGACAAGCCTCCCCCCGGACTCCCATTCAATCCCCATTCAGAAAACGGGAGCTAGCAACTCTAAAGAGGAGGAGGAGGCGGGTGTGTGCGTGTATGTGTGTGTGTGTTGTGCCCAGCTCGGCTTTCAGCAAGCCTTACTTTACCTCGGGTGAGATGAGATTGAGGGGGACGTTCTCACTGCTTTTCCAGTGCGGCCTTGCAAAAGACCCACGGGCCAGGTAAATGGCCTCAGCGGGCCGCATGTGGCCCGTGGGCCGTAGTTTGGGGACCGCTGGTTTAACTAGAAGCAAGTGAAGAACCAGTTAGAATATTATATTAACATCCTTTTTCATTGAATCTAACTTGCTTATTTCCTGATACTATTTGCAGAATCCAACCTTTCTTCGGGCTTGCTTTTTTTGAAACAGCCCTTTCCCCTTACCAAAGTGACTGGGCAGAGTGCAATCTTACCATGTGTTGCGTCAGGCATTCCTGCCCCTCTAATCCGATGGACAAGAAAAGAAGAAGAGCTCGTTACCGAAAAGTGAGTTTTTAATCCTGATGTTCTGTGTGGAAGTTGCTGTTGGGAAGCAGCTGGGTAGCAGACAGAGCCGGTCACTACTGTCCCGTATCATGAAAACTGCTAAAAAAGAGGGACCTTAACAACCGTCAGTATTGATGAAGGTGTTTGTCAGATTTGTCTCTGAGTTAACAGAGCATTGAGGTAGCAACAGTAGGGTCATCTTCTTTCAAAAATGCATGATACCAAACTAGGAAATGGCACAGCTGCTTTGGGGAGCAACTGACCGTCCCTGGATGAATGGCCATGCTGGATCCAAAAGCCACCTTTGGCTCTAGATATGTATATTGAAGGTCTTCCATTTCTTCAAAATGTAGTCCCCACAAGCAGCTCCTCTACAACTGGGACCACTAAAACTGAAAGCCACTCCCAAACCCACTATTTGGAGGTATATAATATATATCTTGATTTTTATTTCGCATTCTGGCATGGTTCATGCAATCAAATGCTTTGTTGTGCTATACTTCTGTCTATCCAGCTTTCCAATCTCTAAGCCCTACAGGATTTGATGACACAACTGTATATACCAAGGGTCTTAAACCACGGCACTGGAGCAGCATGTGTCTCTTGCGGCTCCCTGTCTCTCAAAGTATGCATCACAACCGCCAACGTGCAACACTGGCCAGCAGAGATTTATTGAGCTTTTCGACCCATCTTTGTATATATATATGTCACATGTTGTTTGTTTTTTGCTGAATTTGAAAATTAAGGGAGATTAGGATAGATCTATTTCGGCCTTATTTTGGCCTCATCAGCTAGCCATACCCACTGGGACTTGAACCTGCAACCTTTGCCTTGTAAGGCAGAGAATTATCCTCTAGGCTACAGTATCCAATCCCTTCAGCTCTGCACCAGGGAAGGGTTACATATTTTTGTGTCGAATCACCCTGGTGTATTGAAGGAACATCACAGCTCCTTATTTGCCTCTTGGCACAACCCAGGGCCATTTCCAAGGCAGTTAACTTTATTGATAGCCGACAATTCTATCTGTATGTGTCACATGTTTTTTTTTGGTTGGTTTTTTTGCTGAATTTGAAAATTAAGGGAGACTAGGATAGATCTATTTCGGCCTTATATATATTTCAAAATGTTTTTCTTGCATGCAAAAATAAAAAAAATGTTTTCTATATTGAAGTTCATTGATTTCACAAATGCAACATACTATAGTTTTTTTATATACATAGCATAAGGGTAAAAAAATGGTATATGCTGTGTTATCTTCATTTTATTTGTTTTATTTTCTACTTATAGACCGCCCAACTCCCTGTGGACATTTTAGGTGTCAAAAGGATTTTGTGGCTCTCGGTGTTTTCTTTTCTGTGGGAAACGGGTCTTTGAGTATTTAAGGTTGCCGACTCCTGGTATATACTTTGGAAATATCCCCCCCCCCTTTTCTCTCTCTCTCTTAGTATTCAAGCTCTTGTGTGTTATTATAAGCTCAGTGCTTTTTAGCTTTGTTCATTGGAGCTTTTGTTTTAATTATTGTTTTTGTGTCAATTATTAACTCTTCAAACATTCCTAAGCCTTGGATAGTTGCTATGGCAATGTTGGCTTGTATCACCTGTAATAATTAATGCAGCAGATTTTCAACCAGAATATTTTCAGTTGAATTTAGAACTTAAAATGGTTTGAGAGGAAAGATGTTAAAAATATTCTGGGTTCGGAAGAACGTTGTAAATATAGTAGAATATTAGTAGCTCGGGTTGGTCGTTGGGCTATTGGGTTTGAGTTCCGAGCTTGGCAATTTGATTGTGAACATTTCATCACATTTCACTTTGAATTGTGTTACTCTGTGCCAAGCTCACAGCTCAAACCAACAGACCAATGTTGTACATGTTTGTATTTTAAAAAATAAACCTTAATCCCTCATAGTTTTTTTTTAAAAAAACCACTCCAATGATGTGTCTTGTTTTATACAGTTCTCACAAATTTCTATTCCTATCTGGGGGAACTCTGAAGATAAATGACATCACCGAAGAAGATTCAGGAACTTATACCTGCATCGCAGATAATGGGAATGAAACTATTGAAGCTCGAGCTGACCTTATTGTGCAGGGTAGATATACATCTATATCTATAAATCTCTCTATATATATTTATATGCATATACAGTACAGTGTTTCCTCGACTTTCGCGGGGGATGCGTTCCGAGACTGCCCGCAAAAGTCGAATTTCCGTGAAGTAGAGATGCGGAAGTAAATACACTATTTTTGGCTATGAACAGTATCCCAAGCCTTCCCTTAACACTTTAAACCCCTAAATTACAATTTTCCATTCCCTTAGCAACCATTTAGATTATTACTCACCATGTTTATTTATTAAAGTTTATTAAAACAAATATTTATTAAAGGCGGACGAAAGTTTGGCGATGACATATGACATCATCGGGCGGGAAAAACCGTGGTATAGGGGAAAAAACAGCGAAGAATTTTTTAATTAATATTTTTGAAAAACCGTGGTATAGACTTTTCGCGAAGTTCGAACCCGCGAAAATCGAGGGAACACTGTATACACTGTTTTAAAAAAAAGAAAAAAAAAGAAAGTGCTAATATAACTGAGACAGTTGAATTCTTTAAAAAAACCATTGCTTTGTTTAGGAGCAAAATAAATGTAGTTATGGTTACCGATCCCAGGTATTGGGAGGCCAGTATGACAGCAAGAGTATTATCATAGCTTAGAAATGGAATAATAGATCCTTTGAAAATTAAATTTATGGACATTTCTGTACAGAGTTGGGAAAGAACTCCGCTTAAACCACTGGAAAGGTTCCACCTTGAAAACAATGCTAGCTAGCCAGATAAACAGATGGCATGAGATAGATAAAGGTGCTTCATTTATTACTTTGCAAATACAGAGCTGACATTGCTGCCGGGTGGCTTGAAGATAACAAGAACCTTTCTCTCCCAAGAGTGCAGTGTATTCTTCAATAGAGACGCACAGTATTTTTTATAGTAAGGTAGATATCCAGATCAATGTACACAAAGACTGTAGTACATTTGCAGGTGGATAATATTATTCACCTGTACAGTGATACCTTGTCTTACAAACTTAATTGGTTCCGGGACGAGGTTCTTAAGGTGAAAATTTTGTAAGACGAAACAATGTTTCCCAGAGGAATCAATGGAAAAGCGATTAACGCGTGCAAGCCCAAAATTCACCCCTTTTGCCAGCCGAAGCGCCCGTTTTTGCGCTGCTGGGCTTCCCCTGAGGCTCCCCTCCATGGGAAACACCACTTCCGGACTTCTGTGTTTTTGCGATGCTGCAGGGGAATCCCAGCATTGCAAAAATGAGCGCTTCGCTGGCAAAGGAAGTCCAGAGGTGGGGTTTCCTAGCGAAGGGAGCATCATTGAAATCGCGGCATCGCAAAAACATGGAAGTCCTCAAAACCCCACCTCTGGACATCTGTGTTTTTGCAATGCTGAGATTTCACTGAGGCTCCCCTCACTGGGAAACCCCACTTCCGGACTTCCGTTGCCAGCGAAGCACCCGTTTTTGCGCTGCTGGGATTCCCCTGCAGCATCACAAAAACACGGAAGTCCGGAGGTGGGGTTTCCCATGGAGGGGAGCCTCAGGGGAAGCCCAGCAGCGCAATAATTGGTGCTTCATTGGCAATGGAAGTCTGGAGGTGGGGCATCCCAGCGGCGGCGGTGGGTTTGTAAGGTGAAAATAGTTTGTAAGAAGAGGCAAAAAAATCTTAAACCCTGGGTTTGTATCTCGAAAAGTTTGTATGACGAGGCGTTTGTAAGACGAGGTATCACTGTATTTGTACTACAAGTCAGTCCTGGTATCTGCATGGACTTTTTTTGGCAACAATTTTTGAAGTGGCCTGCCATTGCTTCCTTCTTAGGAATAAAAGTCACCCAGCTGGCTTTTCACCTAAGCCAGGACTGAAACTCACAATTTCCTGGTATCTGACCTGGTGCCTACACGAAACTGGCTCTCAAACGACTTTCGACCTCTGTAAATTTCCAACTTTCAATTATAGGGCTCTGTATTAAAAGGTATATTAAGGAAGAGGAAATTGATCTGATCTCACTTACCAGATTTCCCTTGTATCAATGATCAGAAGGTAGTTTTCTCTTTTATCACTGTAATTCAGGAAGTAACATGGAGACAGATAGACGAAAAGAAGGTTATAAGTTCACTTTTCAGCTGGGAATGTCAGCCACTGTATTTAGCTCTGCAGGATATTCCTGAAAAGGATATGACGTAAATGACATTGATTTTTTTTTTAGCTTCTTGGCCTGTCAGTGTCAAAAAAATTCCAACATGGAATTTCTCTTTGTTCTTTTAAAATGAAGATTTGAAATGAACATTTGAAAAATGTAAATGGACTGATAGCATCCCAGATTATTCCTGCAGCCAGAGTATATAGGCTGATTTAAATAATATCTCTGTGCTAAAAAATGGGGTTGAATTCCGTGTGTCTGTGAGTGAGTGAGTGAATTTAGAAGTTATTATTGCTCTCTTTCATTAAATGAAATAAAATAAAAGCCTTGATATCACATGTAGTTAATTCCTCTGCCTTTTTTTTTTTTTTTGGACACCTGGGGAATCACCTAGGAGTCTCTAGTGGCAGAATTATTTTCAAAAGCATCCTTGCTATGTTATAAATTATTCTGGACTTTAAAAGAGTTACAAGATGGAAATATTGACAAACACATACCCAAAGTAGCATTCTTCATCAACAGTCTTCTTTGCCTTAATTCTTTACAGACATCATTTAGAAATAATGAATTGCTTTGGGTTTTTATTTTTTTGAAGAAGCATTCTGAAACTTAAAACCAAGAGATTAATGACTAAATTTTGTGAAAAATTGCTTCTTCAGTAAGAGCTTCCCATCAAATCCCGTGGGACCAAAATATATCCCTGAGTAGTTGATATGTATATACATAAAAGTATCGGTGATAGTGATATTGATCCTCAAGAGAATTGTATTTGATAGCTTTTAGATTTCAGCTAGGATTTCTTAAAAACTGATTTATAATGTATTAACAAAGCTTTATGCCAGCTGCTGTTTTATGATAGCTTGCCACTTTTAGAAGATTATATCTGCTACACTGACAGCATTTTATTTGCTTTCCCACTTTTAAATTCTGCAACAGTGAGAATTTTTTTGTTTTGTTTTTGGCACTTATCTGAAAGCATCGGTTTTATAATTAAAATTAAAATTCATTTGGCTAAAAGTGAAGGGGATGTTTTTAAAAATATATTCTTTTGACTACGAAATGGCAAATTCTTAACAAGTTATGGAAGGTAATGGGGTTTGTAGAGACTAAAGGCAGATATATTGATATACATTACTGTGTACAGTTCCAACAATACAGTTCTAAGCATTCATGGTTAGAATATATTTCAGATGTATTTATTTGAATCAGTTCCTGTGTTGCTGACTGAAACATCGTGGATGCGTCTCACTTATTTCATAGAAAACAGAATGATTCCCTTTGCCACTCAGAAAAGGTCATTTGTGGGTGAAGTTTGAGCGTGTGCTTGAATGTAGACACTCAGAATTATGTTACACTCATTAAAGCAGGACATTTGATCTTGATCGGCTAATTGATATAAAAAAATATTGCTGAAAGCTTTAACTGGGATTTCACAAGATAGTTGCCAAGAGCAGGCAATATGAAAGTCAGCTGTAACGCTCGCCTTTGCTTCTCATAAATTATTTGTTTAAAGTATAATTTAGTAATTAAAAAAAAACTTTTAAAATTTCCTCCTGATAAACCTTAGTAAAATTGAATTGCTTAATTCACCAATATCAACTGTATTTGATTAGTCAATCGACCATATCAAAGCGAGAAAAAGGACCACATCGGTCGTCATAAAACTGTGACTGGTTAAAATACAATAAAATTGGCTAAAATAGAGGGAATTTGAATAAATAATGTTAAAATGCAGTATAATAAGCTAAAATTGAGTAGTAAAACATGAGAATATAACTCGTGCAAAGGATTATATTAAACAAATCTAAGATACTGATATAAAATATTCTTAAGTAAGTTCATCTCCTTTGCATGCCACCCCAATATGGTCTATAAAACGTATTCTCATCTGAACAGCCCTGACTATAAACTTAGCGGTTCTAGAAACTACATATATATTTGTACCCTGAAGAAAATATGATAATTGTTTATTACAGTCCCAGTGTATGATTTTGTCAAGTAGGGGCTGTAAATACAGAGGTCTTACTGAGGAGTATAGTTTACAGTTGAGTAGCACATGTGCAATGTCTTCTATTTCTGGTGCACCACGAATGCATGTTCTCTCCAAATATGGTACTTGGTGGAATCGTCCATATTTGACCATAGAATCTAACTGCTCAAATCTTGCTCTAGTGAGTGATGTTCTATGGTATTGGGTCAGACCCATTGTCAGGTATTTTTCTAGATGAAAGGCTTAATTCATTAAATCATCATTTCTTTTTAAAGCATCTTAGAATAAAGTTAGATATCTTTGAAATATAAATGAAAATATAGCCTCCGATCAAGCCATTTTCTGTTTGATCAATAATTAGTCATTGACCTTTCTTTCCCTTTGAAGTGCCTCCCACGTTTATGAAGCAGCCTGCTAATATTTATGCACGCGAATCCATGGATATTGTGTTTGAATGTGACGTGAACGGAAAGCCACCTCCAGCGGTCAAATGGGTAAAGAACGGAGATGTGGTCATCCCTAGTGACTACTTTAAAATTGTAGTAAGTACATATTTAATAAGACAATTTGGTCTGGTTTAATTATCACAAGCTCGCGCTTAGAAGCCACAGTGGCGCAATGGTTTGGGTGCAGTACTGCAGGCTATTGCTGACCGCCAGCTGACTGCAATTTGGCAGTTTGAGTCTCAACAGGCTCAAGGTTGACTCACCCTTCCATCCTTCTGAGGTTGGTAAAAGGAAGACCCAGATTACTGGGGGCAAGAGGCTAACACTGTAAACTGCTTAGAGAGGGCTGTAAAGCACTGTGAAGCGGTATACAGAGTTCCCTCAATTTTCACGGGGGATGCGTTCCGAGACCGCCCGCGAAAGTTGAATTTCCGCGAAGTAGAGATGCGGAAGTAAATACTCTGTTTTTGGCTATGAACAGTATCACAAGCCTTCCCTTAACACTTTAAACCCCTAAATTACCATTTCCCATTCCCTTAGCAACCATTTAGATTATTACTCACCATGTTTGTTTATTAAAGTTTATTTTAAAATTTTTTTTAAAGGCGGACAAAAGTTTGGTGATGACATATGACGTCATCGGGCGGGAAAAAACGTAGTATAGGGGGGAAAACCACGAAGTATTTTTTAAATTAATATTTTTGAAAACCCGTGGTATAGACTTTTCGCGAAGTTCAAACCCGCGAAAATCGAGGGAACACTGTATAGGTTTAAGTGCTATTACTATTGCTAAAAGAATGCCCAATGGTTTTGGATCACTAGTACGTTTTCCTAGAAAGTGTAAATATAAAAATCTTTCCCTTCAAATAACACAATCACAATTCTCTT
This sequence comes from Erythrolamprus reginae, assembly GCF_031021105.1. Lineage (NCBI taxonomy): Eukaryota > Metazoa > Chordata > Lepidosauria > Squamata > Dipsadidae > Erythrolamprus > Erythrolamprus reginae. The sequence goes on along the minus strand of NC_091959.1, from coordinate 5,614,471 downwards.
CCACAGAGAGTTGCAGGAGCTTTTGGGGTTGCATGACTGTTTTCTTCTTCATCTTTAAACTGATAATATTTCCAGTTAAACAGTTGGTACGAACTGCATCCTAGAGCTAAGACATTAAAAATTGTACCAATTCAGTTTTATATCACTTTGCAACGAATGCTGCCATTGGATTCATGTTTGATTTGAAGGTGTTGGGAGTAGGATTCTAGGGAGAAAATGCATTCCTCCTTGGCCCTCTCATTATAGCCAAGCTTAAAATCCCCAATGGCAGTAAAATGTAGAAAAGAAAAGCTAACAACTACAATTGTATAACAGCAAATGTAGAGAAAAGGAAAGGCCAACCAATCTTTAGATCAGTGTTTTCCAACTTTGGCAACTTAAAGATATTTGGACTTCAACTCCCAGAATTCCCCATCCTTGTTTTTTTTCCCCCTTTTTTAAAGAATGAGCACAACCTACAGGTTTTGGGTTTGGTGAAATCAGATGAAGGCTTTTATCAGTGCGTTGCGGAAAACGATGTGGGGAATATACAGTCTGGAGCTCAGCTGATAATACTGGATCATGGTAAGAAAGTAGAGTCATACATTGTTAAAATATAGGGCAGAACATTGAGCTATATTTTCCTCCCCATGGGGCACTTGCTCACTCGTGGATAGATTGTTCCTACCTATAATTTTTGGATTTTTTTCCCCCCCATTCAATCATGTCCAGTTCTCAGATACTGCTTGAACAATCCACTTGTTTTCTTGATAAGATTTCTATGGTTGTTTGTTGGGTCTTTGTGGTTGTTTCTAAGGTATGGATCGTATCAGACATAGCAGTGAGGTTGTCCAGTTTCGGTTAGCAGATTGGGCATATATAGAAAAATGAAGGAGTTCCTTGGAGAAAGTGGGCTACCTGCTTGGTTATTTTTAAGCAGGAGTGTAGGGATGTAGTGAGCAAACTTTTCCTAGATTCACGGTCTTTCGTGGCAATCCTATCATTGTAGGGATGAGGTGGGCGCTTTAAAGCGAGAGCCTCACCTCCTATCTGGTCACCACCATCTTCCAAAATCTTTTGGTAATGTGTTTTTATAATCAGAGGTAATATTCCATTCTTACAAGATAACCCTGAGGCTAAGTTTGTTGAAAAGCTGTAGAGGTCTGATATGAACTCTGATATGAACCGCATTATGATTTAGCAAAATATGTGAAGCCCCAGTGTTCAGAATTGATTTTGACGCTGTAATTTTGAAGATTTCACAGTTCTCAAAAAGATAAATCTGCGTGTGACAGCTAGATTTTTATGACATAATTGTTTGCCGTACTTTTTTCCAAGTTCTAATAGAGCGTGTTAGGGTGACTTCTCTCATTATATTTTAACTTCTAAGTGAATGACCTGAGCATGTATGTTTTATTACTGGACATTGGCAAAATATTTTTCTGCCTTATGTTACTAACAATTGATTTTGGTATCTTATCTAAAATAATCGCTTCTGGTTGGACTGGCAGGAAATGTTACTTTCCTTTTTTTAATGTTCTTTGTTGATATATTGATGGTGACACACCTTTTTATTATTTTGGCATGATAGTAAAGAATATAATGACTTCCTTTAAAACAAAACATTTCCCAAATACGGGAGGGTTGTTTTTATTGCACTTTTATGACTTCCTTTAAAAGTTTGCACTGGAAAAAAAAGATTAAATAAAACATCCCAGTAGAGCTAATTCATTTGTCAGGGAGCTCAACAGATTTACTTTTAATAACTTCAAAGATCAGGGGGAAAAACCCCAAAGTTTTAAATAAAATATCCTCCTATTGTCCACACTATTCAAAAATTATAGATATAACATGTGGAGTTGGAATGTCTGTGTCTGATCAATACAAATTTGCAGCCTGAAACTGTAAGGCTTGGCAATTTCCATAAACTTCCCATTACTTTACAGCCAAGTTGTGTATATGCCACAAAATGCCCCATTGATGTAATATTTCACCTTCTCTACAGTAATATTCAGTATAAGTGTTACAATTCATCTCTTTAATTTTTCCATCTTTTGTTTCCCCCCCTTTCAATTCTTTCTCCCTTTCTCCCCACGCCCTCCCTTGTTTTAGAATTCATCTTTTATTCATCATAATGCCAAACCATTTTATATACTCTCCACATCTGTCAAGGCACTTGAGTTGCTTCTGAAATTTATTCCAACGCATAAATAATACTGTATCAATTAATGATTGCCTCCAGTTAATATTGAAAAATGACACTGCTTAAGGGAAGATAAAAGAAGAGATAACTTAAAGGCTTTTTTGTTAACATGTAAAGGATCCTGTTCTAATTATTGTTCTTCAGTATGGTTGTACATGGCACAATATCATTGGCCAGTGTTGGGGAACAAAATAGCCATTCCGTTTTAGACTGGGTGATCATATTGTGGAATTTAGTTATAATGTCCTTGCTAATGAGTTTTTACTAGGTTTAATGAGGAGGGATATAACATGCACTTTTAAAGTTTTTTTTAATTGAATATTCTTTTTTATTCAGACCAATTAATTAAATTATAATTGTTGCATTAAAAAGAAATGCCATTTTAAATCATTTTACTATGACAGTTCATATAGTGGTATTTGAGATCAGCAAAAAGTTAACGTCCCAAAATGAAAAATTACATAATTTACCAATATTTTAAGAAGTTTTATGGTGTTGCCTTACTTTGAATGTTCTACATTTCTCTCCTAGTTCTGCTAAGGACAGATATTATAATCCTCTAGATTTGAACAGATGGTTTTCTAAAAATTAACTGTTACCCCATAACCAGGCTTAATTTTCAGAAACTCGTGTTTTAATGATGAAATGATTCTTTATATGCAACTTCCATCCTACCCTTCCTTCTCACGTTCATTATAATGGAGATTTTTTTTGATTGCTTCTTCAATAGTGATGTCTCCTTGATATTTCCCATTAGTTTTCAGTAGTTACCTTTTTTGCCTGCATGCCAACCTTCAGTTTTAATGGCCTTTTTTGTGTGTTCATTTTGTTTTGTTTTCCATCGTGGTTTTGTTTATTTCTTTTTTTGGTTTTTTTTTCTGTTTTCTCCTTAAATCGTCGTGATGTTTGCCCTTCATATTCCCCAATGTTTGCACATGACAAGATGTTGCCATCCCAACATTACCTCCCACTTCACTGACCAGTGCCACTACTGACCATCTAGCACCAGCTACAACTGGACCTTTGCCTTCTGCCCCTCGAGATGTGGTGGCGTCTCTTGTATCTACTCGTTTCATCAAGCTAACATGGAGGACCCCTGCATCTGACCCACAGGGAGACAATCTTACCTACTCGGTATTTTACACCAAGGAAATCAGTAACAGGTGGGCTATTTCAATATTGCTAAACTCTGAGCTTTGAGGAGTATTGAGCTATAACTGAAAAATAAGAGTTGAACTGATAGGCAAAGCATCACAGCCTCTCACTTCTGGTTATTTTAATGATTAAACTTCGGTCTTAATATGTACTAAAGACCGAAGTTTAATCATTAAAATAACCAGAACCAGATAATTAGTTTAAATGATTTCACAAAATTGTTCCAGACTTACCGTACATGATGCTAAAACATCAATGTGCCAAAGATATAGAACTTTGATGCAAAACACCATCAGATTCCACTGACTCAAAGATTGCATAAATACTTCGGTCCGGAGTCACTATATTCTGTCCATGTTATACAATACAGTGATACCTCATCTTACAAACGCCTCATCATGCAAACTTTTTGAGATACAAACCCGGGGTTTAAGATTTTTTTGCCTCTTCTTACAAACTATTTTCACCTTACAAACCCACCACCGGATGCCCCTCCTCCGGATTTCCGTTGCCAGTGAAGCACCCGTTTTTGCGCTGCTGGGATTCTCCTGAGGTTCCCCTCCATGGGAATCCGGACCTCCGTGTTTTTGTGATGCTGCAGGGGAATCCCAGCAGTGCAAAAATGGGTGCTTCACTGGCGACGGAAGTCCGGAGGTGGGGTTTCCCAGCGAGGGGAACCTCAGTGAAATCGCAGCATCACAAAAACACAGAGGTCCAGAGGTGGGGTTTCGAGGACTTCGGTGTTTTTGCGATGCTGAGATTTCACCGATGCTCCCTTCGCTGGGAAACCCCACCTCCCGACTTCCTTTGCCAGCGAAGCGCTCGTTTTTGCGAGCATGGCAAAAACACAGAAGTCCGGAGGTGGGGTTTGGGAAACATTGTTTTGTCTTACAAACTTTTCACCTTAAGAACCTCGTCCCGGAACCAATTAAATTTGTAAGACAAGGTATCACTGTATATGCTGTTCTGCCAATAATTACTTGTTTCATTTGTTTTCAATTCATCTTTTTTTTTGTGGCAATTCTTCTAACACTCTGGGCTTCCTGCTTGTAGATTTTTTTTAATAAAAAAAATATTGTGCCTTTTTAGCAGATCATGTTCTACCAATTTCTCACTGAAAGGCATCTTTTGTTATGGGTATATTAAAAGTTGGGTATCAGTTACTTGAAGGCTGTGGTGATTACAGATGAGCTTATTTTATATCATCTAATACTAGCATTAATTCAATGAAATTTATCATAGTTATTTTGCATCTTGTATAATGCAAATCTATGGCTGTTCAATTGATTGTCCTAGATTAAATCAAAACAGCAGTAGTACTATTCATGTTATCTATAATTGATGATTTCACTCTAATATAAAACAATAGTAATCTGTCCTAATAAGTCTTGCGTGCCCATTTCCATTCCCAACACAAACACACACTCTCTCTCTCTCATTTATAAAGGGAGCGTGTTGAAAATACAAGCCATCCTGGGGAAATGCAAGTGACAATACAAAACCTGATGCCTGAAACAGTATATATTTTCAGAGTGGTAGCCCAAAACAGGCATGGACCTGGGGAGAGTTCAGTACCGTTGAAAGTAGCCACACAACCTGAGGGTAAGCTTTAAAGATCGGTGGTTTGCTATTGATATTGCTCTATATACCGCTCGCTGGTGAGACCCCATTTGGAATACTGTGTCCAGTTCTGGAGACCTCACCTACAAAAAGAGATTGACAAAATTGAACGGGTCCAAAGACGGGCTACAAGAATGGTGGAAGGTCTTAAGCATAAAACGCATCAGGAAAGACTTCATGAACTCAATCTGTATAGTCTGGAGGACAGAAGGAAAAGGGGGGACATGATCGAAACATTTAAATAGGTTAAAGGGTTAAATAAGGTCCAGGAGGGAAGTGTTTTTAATAGGAAAGTGAACACAAGAACAAGGGGACACAATCTGAAGTTAGTTGGGGGAAAGATCAAAAGCAACATGAGAAAATATTATTTTACTGAAAGAGTAGTAGATCCTTGGAACAAACTTCCAGCAGACGTGGTTGGTAAATCCACAGTAACTGAATTTAAACATGGCTGGGATAAGCATAGATCCATCCTAAGATAAAATACAGAAAATAGTATAAGGGCAGACTAGATGGACCATGAGGTCTTTTTCTGCCGTCAGACTTCTATGTTTCTATGTTTTTAAGATTTTGTGGTTAACATTTTTAAAATTATTTTGTAACACTCCCTGCTTATTATTTAGTTCAGCTACCAGGTCCAGCCCCCAACATTCGTGCCTCTGCCACCTCTCCCACGTCAATCACTATTACCTGGGGTACACCTTTATCGGGCAATGGTGAGATCCAGAACTACAAACTGTATTACATGGAGAAGGGAATGGAGAACGAGCAGGTGAGATACCTGTATGTTAAGAAAGCAGTTTTTATATTTGCATATTATGGTTATGGAATATAATTCCTGAATCTGTTTATCGTTTTTCTGCTCCTAATAGTTAAGACCTAAAAAACCCCAACTACTCCAGTTAGATCAGGATGTCTCAATAAAAGTGTGATTTTTAGGGATGCCTCTGTCCTCAGAGCTGTTACTTGCATATATACGAAGAAATGACTTTTTCCTGGTGGAGTGACTTTCAGATGAATTTTCACATATATTAAAATTCATATTGACTTTTATCAGTACAGTACTTACTTCTATTTTTGAAAGTACTGGTGCAAAACTATAGAAGCATCTATTGACTCGAAAATCATACCTTTGTTATCCTAACTGGTCAGGAAGCTTTGCTTTGGTTCTAAATAGATTATTTTGTCCTCAATTATATTGTATTTATGAAGTGAACACAGGATAGCTGGGAGAGAGAGAGAGAGAAATCTCCAGAACCAGAAAAAAATATTAAAGTATAGCCATAATTTCAGCCTCATGTGGACTTTGCATATTTAATAAAGCCCAAATTATTTATTTATTTTTATTTTTATTTATTCATTTGTCCAATACACAAATACATAGGAAGAAAAATAGACATGTAGTAATATATATAAGGGTAAAGTGAACTTAGAGGAGAGGATATATGAAAGAAAGAGAATATATATGATAGGTGAAAGAAAGGAAAGACAATTGGACAGGGGACGAAAGGCACACCAGTGCACTTATGTATGATCTATCCATCTTGGTTTTCATTTGTTTAAATAGGACATTGACGTTGGCGGTCTTTCATACACAATAATTGGTTTGAGAAAATATACAGAGTATAGCTTCAGAGTTGTGGCCTACAATAAACATGGCCCAGGAGTCTCCACTCAAGATGTTGTCATTCGTACACTGTCAGATGGTAAGTGTTTTTATTTGCATTTTATATATAACCAATTTGGTTTGGCTTCTTCATACTACTGTATATAGATCCAAATAGGAAATTGTTTGTGCTGAAATATTTTGGGGGAAATGGTTTCTTAGACCTTTCTCTTGCGTTTTCTACATTGTACTATTTTGCCTTCTATTTTTGGTATTGAGCAGGCTATGTGTATGTGTGTATGCATATAGCTTTGCTTCTATCAACATAATATATTATTTTGGCAAATCTTTGTAGATATTACTCTGAAAATTTACACACACATAAAATATTCAGTGAAATTGGGAGATCATGATAAAATCCACTTGCTTTTAAACTGGAAGAGCTATAATTCATTTTTAATTTACATTGGGGATACGCTGCTCCCCGAGAGATATTCTGTTTTGAGCTATATTTGAATAACTTCTTTTAATGTTTCTAGTTCCCAGTGCTGCACCCCAGAATCTAACACTAGAAGTGCAAAACTCCAAGGTAAGACATTTCTCTCTTTAGACACGGATGAAGCATCTGACTTTCTTCCTTAGATCTTGAATATATGATGAATCAGCTATAGTTTAAAAACTCCCCCCCCCCCTTTTTTTGGGGTGGGGGACGACAACAGGATAAATTCTCAATTTGCACGCTTAAAAGCTGCAGTAAACATTGACTGCACTAGCTCAGTGCGCAAATAGTGAAGATTCCCCAATGGTAAAAAGTCATGTTAATGTTTCAAAGTATCTTATGGAAATTATTGACACCTACATACATACAGTATTATTTGCAAGTGACACTGTTGGCTTATTTCCAGGTACATCATTTTAACCTCAGAGTTCATATATAATGTTTCTAAGTATGTGTAAATTATTTCTTGGACCAGTATAATGGAGATTAATGAAGCATAACAATTAGCCTAATTTAATTTAGAGAATATGATTGATAACGCTGTTTAACTTCCCACAGAGCATTATGATGCATTGGCAGCCTCCTCCACCAGGAACACACAATGGGCAAATTATTGGCTATAAAATTCGATACCGAAAAGTGATTCGCAAAAGTGATGTGACTGAAATCATGGTGGGGACACAACTTTCACAGCTCATTGAAGGTGAATAAGCTGGAATTCCCAATGTAATAATAACCTAAACTAACTGCAAGCTTCTTATTTTAAGAAAAGAAGAGGGTCTCTTACAAAAATAACCTTGTAATATTTTTTTTTTGCTCTGGGAAGTCCTCTTAGTTTTAGTTTGTGGGTTCATCACAGATACTGCTTTTTAAATCAAACCATCCTGAAGATTGGTGGGTGATTCTTATATATGAAGAAGCTTCTCTTTAGTTCTGCCTTCTCTGTCCTTGAAATAAGGCCTAACCCACCTAGAAATGTCCCCGTAAATCAGATTTATTGGATAAGAATGTTTTAATTCACATTTTAAATTGATTTGTTATGCCTTTGCCTAGGTGTTTTGTTTTTATAGAAAATGTTAAGACCACCTGCTATGGAAATAAATAAAACGAATAAATCATTTGAAACTCTTAGTTCTTCTATTTGCTGAAGGAAAATTACATATTCTTTCCCGCCGACATACAGGAAAGGTCATTGCAATGTGTCGGTTCTCTCATGCTTGACGGATAATAATTTCTGTCAACTGATCTCTTGGATTCTTACGGCAAATGCTGATTTGTCCTGCTTAGCTGTGGGTTATGCTCCAGTGACCATCAGGGAGATGAAAGGCCAAAACATAAAGTATTTGTTTTAACTAGATCTTTGTCAGCTATGACTCAAATTATAACTTCGAAATAATAATCCCTCGAAGGTACTCATTGGGGCACTTCAAAGTAACAGGATTGTTCTGTCGGGCTCTCTGGTAGACTCCTCCCAAAAATTCACAGGTACAAATTTCAGACACGTTTGAAAATTCAAAACAATGTTCTTTTTAATGAAAATTCACTTAAACTAAGCCCTCTTTTGGTATAGCAAAGAGCACTCATCTCCAAACAAACTGGTAATTTGTACAAGTCCCTTATCAGTTCTGTGATACTTAGCTTGCAGCTGTGAGGCAATTCACAGTCCTTCTTCTTTCACAAAGTGAAACACACTTTGCTCTGGGTTAGTTTCAAAGCGGGGAAAAATCAGCACACAAAAGGTCAAAGTCAGTAAAGCAGTCACGAAACACAACAATCAGATAATCCTCCACAATGGCCAAACCCACAGGCTGCTCTTTATAGCAGCCTCACTAATGACCACAGCCCCACCCAACCACAGGTGGCCTCATTTTCTTTCATAATAATCTCTCAGTTGTTGCTGCCTATGCAACGCTCTCCGCATGTGTGGCTGTATCATTAACTCTTGTTCTGAATCCAAGGAGGAGCTGGATAATTGATTTCCTTCTGAGCTGTCTGCCCCACTCTCCTCCTCCTTGTCACTCATGTCTTCTTGGTCAGAGGAGCCTTCATCAGCAGATTCCACCAGGGGCAAAACAAGCCTGCAGCATGTGGATGTCTCCCCCACATCCACAGTCCTTGGAGCAGGAGCTGGGCCAGAGCTAACCACAACACAGGATAATGGAACTATTGCTATTCTAATTAGACGCAGAAAGCTTGCTTGCAATTAATATCAAACACTGTATTTCAGTATGATGTATTTGATACTAGGTTTGGAACGAGGGACCGAGTACAGCTTCCGAGTGGCTGCCTTAACGGTCAATGGCACAGGAATAGCTACGGATTGGATATCAGCAGAAACATTTGAGAGTGACCTCGATGGTATGGACACCAAGTAAATGCGTTACAAACATGAAAGCTTCGTGAGAATATACAGAAATCTTTTCATTCCTTCATCAAAGGATGATGGGTGGAAGGAGATTCTGTCAGTAAAAGTAGCCCTGACATTAGCATTGGCTTCTTAGTCTGGCCTACTTTATGAGAAATTATTATTTATAGAATAGAATAGAATAGAATTTTATTGGCCAAGTGTAATTGGACACACAAGGAATTTGTCTTGGTGCAGATGCTCTCAGCGTACATAAAATAAAATATACATTTGTCCAGAATCATGTGGTACAACACTTAATGATTGTCATAGGGGTCAAATAAGCAATGAAGAAGCAATATTAATAAAAATCTTAGGATATAAGCAACAAGTTACAGTCATACAGTCAACATGGGAGGAAATGGGTGATAGGAATGATGAGAAAAACTAGTAGAATAGAAGTGCAGATTTAGTAGAAAGTCTGACAGTGTTGAGGGAATTATTTGTTTAGTAGAGTGATGGCGTTCGGAAAAAAACTGTTCTTGTGTCTAGTTGTCTTGGTGTGCAGGGCTCTGTAGCAACGTTTTGAGGGTAGGAGTTGAAACAGTTTGTGTCCAGGATGCGAGGGGTCAGTAAATATTTTCCCCGCCCTCTTTTTGACTCGTGCAGTATACGGGTCCTCAATGGAAGGCAGGTTGGCAGCAATTGCTTTTCCTGCAGTTCTGATTATCCTCTGAAGTCTGTGTCGGTCCTGTTGGGTTGCAGCACCAAACCAGACAGTTATAGAGGTGCAGATGACAAACTCAATGATTCCTCTGTAGCATTGGCTTCTTAGTCTGGTCTACTTTATAAGGCTGAGAAATTATTATTTATTATTCATTTATTAAAGTTTCGTGCTGCCCATTTACCCTATAAAGTCACTCTGGGTGAATATAATCATCTAAATACCTCACTGGCATCTCTTAAAAGTAAATGTGTCTTTTAGATTTATTATTTGTTGTCTTAGCGTATTTAATGTATTTCTCTTCTTTTTAGAAACCCGCGTTCCAGAAGTGCCAAGTTCGTTGCATGTCCGTCCACTTGTAACCAGTATTGTTGTCAGCTGGACTCCACCGGAAAACCAGAACATTGTGGTCAGAGGCTACGCCATAGGGTATGGGGTAGGCAGTCCCCACGCTCAGACCATCAAGGTGGATTATAAGCAACGATACTACACTATTGAAAATTTGGGTAATTATACAAGATTTTAATCTGATAATTTGCCAAATAACAATATAGCAATAGCACTTGGGTTTATATACCACTTCACAATGCTTTACAGCTCTCTCTAAGTGGTTTACAGAGTCAGCCTATTGTTCCCAACAATCTGGGTCCTCATTTTACCCACCTTGGAAGGGTGGAAGACTAAGTCAGCCTTTGATCCTGGTGAGATTCAAATTGCCAAATTGCAAGCAGCCCGCAGACAGCAGAAGTAGCCTGCAGTACCGCATTCTAACCACTGCGCCACCGCATCTCATCTATATGAAACCTCATCTGTATAAAATATAAAATCAATGCTCACCAAATGTTTGCTTTTTATGTCCTGATTTGATATTAAAAGTGTTCTATCTCTATATTCACCCTAAATTTTACGATGATTGGAAATAACAGCAAAATGGATGCTAAGTTTTTAATTCTTATTGTGGTCCCTGAGTTAATATGATAAAGCTAAGGACATTTTATATGAATCTTTATTGATTTTATTTTTTTAATTACAAAATAATACAAACAAACAAGAACATGCATCCACACATAAACAAATATTCACTTTTTACAACAGTTTTGTCTCATTATGTAATATATTATTTACTTTTCTCCCCTTTTGTTCTTCTCTAATTGTTTTCATATTTATTGACCTATGTACACATTTCTATTTTTGTTTCTTCATATTAATTAACCGCCTTCTGCCACACGAATCCCAGTGACAGATTAGGTTCCACAGAGTCAGTCTTCTCCGGGTTCTGTCGACAAAACAATGTCGTTTGGCGGGACCCGGGGAAGAGCCTTCTCTGTGGTGGCCCCAGCCATCTGGAATCAGCTTCCCCCAAAGATTAAAACTGCCCCCATCTTCCTTGCCTCCCGCAAACTCTTAAAAACCCACCTGTCACCAGGTATGGGGAAATTGATTTCCCTGGCTGTCCCTTTTTATGCATGATTATATGAATCTTGAATTACCTCTGAAAACAGATGTTTCTGTAGTGCCAAAGAATCATGTGTTTAATACGTAGTAATAGAGGTTTGGGGGTTTTTTTTTTTCCAGATCCCAGTTCCCATTATGTGATAACTTTGAAGGCATATAACAATGTCGGTGAAGGAATCCCTCTTTATGAGAGTGCAGTGACCAGAGCCTATACAGGTAAAGATGAGAACAACTTAGATGGTTTAGCCAAAAAATATATTGGAATACAAACCGTCTCTAGTTTGCTGGTGGCTTGCTTCTTTGTTCTGTGTTCAGAGATAATTTGCTGCACTTTCTTTTGAACAATGACTTTGAAATCTGGACCAGCAATTTCCTGATTTATTATTATTTATTTATTATTTATTAATTGGATTTCTATGCTGCCCCACTCCGAGGACTCGGGGCGGCTTATTTCCTTTATAATCTCTACTGTTCATTTAGACATTGGCCATAGCATGGATTATACATTCTTAAATTTGTTTGCTGAGCTTCCCAACCTACAGTATTATAATTGTAAGCATGTTGGTATAAATATATGTCAGTCAACAGCATGTTACGTTTTTCAGTACTGTGTGATTTATCACTCTTTAAACTACAAAGCAGTTCCTATATGAATAATTTTATTTTCCCTTCTCTTTTAAGAATAGAGAAGTAACAATCAATGTCAACTTTATTTGATTAGTCCATTAGGACCACATCGGTCGTCATAAAACTGTGACTGGTTAAAATACAATAAAATTGGCTAAAATAGAGGGAATTTGAATAAATAATAAGTTAAAATGCAGTATAATATGCTAAAATTGAGTAGTAAAACATGAGAATATTACTCGTGCAAAGGATTATATTAAACAAATCTAAGATACTGATATAAGATATTCTTAAGTGAGTTCATCTCCTTTGAATGCCACCCCAATATGTTCTATAAAACGTATTCTCATCTGAACAGCCCTGACTATAAACTTAGCGGTTCTAGAAACTACATATATATTTGTACCCTGAAGAAAATATGATAATTGCTTATTACAGTCCCAGTGTATGATCTTGTCAAGTAGGGCCTGTAAATACTGAGGTCTTACTGAGGAGTATAGTTTGCAATTGGGTAGCACGTGTGCAATGTGCTTTAAACTAAATGACCAGTTGGATTAAAAAAAAAACCCAAATTTTTAAACATTGTATAGAGGTCAATCAGTCAGTCAGAATAGAGCTCGCCTTGGAGGCCTTCTAGTCCAACCCCCTGTTCAAGTAGGAGTCCCTATACAGTTTGAGACAAGGGGCTGTCCAATCTCTTCTTAAAAACCTCCAGTGATGAAGCACCCACAGCCTCTGAAGGAAAACTGTTCCATTGTTCTCACTGTTAGAAAGTGTCTCAATGTCATCTTGCGGGACCCAGGGGAAGAGCCTTCTCTGTGGTGGCTCCGACCCTCTGGAACCAGCTCCCCCCAGAGATTAAGATTGCCCCCACCCTCCTTGCCTTTCGTAAACTCCTTAAAACCCACCTCTGCCCTCAGTCATGGGGGAATTGAAACATCTCCCCCTTGTAGTTTTGGTGTATGATTGATTGTGTACTTGTTTTTTTATATATTGGGGTTTCTTTTATGGACTTTTTAACCTAAAACTGTAATTTAGATGGCTAAATATTAGATTTGTTACTATGTACTGTTTTTACCATTGTTCTGAGCCGCCCCAAGTCTGCGGAGAGGGGCGGCATATAAATCCAATAAATGTAATCTAATCTAATCTCCTTGAATCCAGATTGCTTCTCTCCTTAGTTAGTTTCCATCCATAGCTTCTTGTCCTGCCTTCTGGTGCTTTGGAGAATAAGTAGTTTGAAAGAAAACACTGATTTGGTATTTTATTGTTGGACTGGTTATTGGTTAGAAACATAGAAACATAGAAGACTGACGGCAGAAAAAGACCTCATGGTCCATCTAGTCTGCCCTTATACTATTTCCTATATTTTATCTTACAATGGATATATGTTTATCCCAGGCATGTTTAAATTCAGTTACTGTGGATTACCAACCACGTCTGCTGGAAGTTTGTTCCAAGGATCTACTACTCTTTCAGTGAAATAATATTTTCTCACGTTGCCTTTGACCTTTCCCCCAACTAACTTCAGATTGTGTCCCCTTGTTCTTGTGTTCACTTTCCTATTAAAAACACTTCCCTCCTGGACCTTATTTAACCCTTGAACATATTTAAATGTTTCAATCATGTCCCCCCTTTTCCTTCTGTCCTCCAGACTATACAGATGGAGTTCACTAAGTCTTTCCTGATAAGTTTCATGCTTAAAACCTTCCACCGTTCTTGTAGCCCGTTTTTGGACCCGTTCAATTTTGTCAATATCTTTTTGTAGGTGAGGTCTCCAGAACTGAACACATGGTTGTTTGTTTTTTGCTAAATCCTAGTTCTTCTTATAAAAATACTTCCTGGATGTCTTTCGGCTTGCAAATACGCATTTTCCTTTTAATACTAAGCATTGGTACTGTACTTCTCTATCACTGTCTCTGTTGGATGCTAATTCTACCTCGATTTTAAAGTTGGAATAAATTAATGTTTTAAAACAACTATAATACTCTATATCCTAATTAGTAAACTTTTTCAAATGGATACTGAAGATTTGAAAGTCATTGTCCTTGTTATCTTCGATGACCTACTTAACACTAAGTTCTGTAGAATCTGCTGATGCTGTGTTATTTTTTTTTTAAAAAAAAAGCAAAATAATCACTGAGAACTTGTTTTGTGGTGCTGTGGTGCCTATTAACTCTGGCTTTTCTCTCTTTTTCTCCACTCCTCACCTCTCATTTCATTGCATTGCCCTGCATTCCACCCTTTTGTTTCTATTCACGTATAACGCCACTTTTCTTTTTTTTATTGCAATACCCCACATTTTTACCCCCTCAATTCTTTAGACACTTCTGAAGTTGATTTATTTGTTGTTAATGCTCCATACACTCCAGTGCCAGACCCCTCCCCCATGATGCCACCCGTGGGAGTTCAGGCTTCCAGTCTGAGCCACGACACCATTCGTATCACCTGGGCAGACAACTCTCTGCCGAAGAACCAGAAGGTGTCGGATGCCCGTTACTACACCGTCCGCTGGAAAACCAACATTCCTGCAAACACAAAATACAAGGTGAGAAAAATGGTCGATTTAATGGAATGTTTTCCATACCTTCTGCAATTAAAAAAAGAAATTCAATGTGTGTTGCCACGAGACAAGATTAGATTAGATTAGATTAGATTTATTGGATTTATATGCCGCCCCTCTCTGCAAACTCGGGGCGGCTCACAACAATAATAAAAAACAGTACATAATAAAAATCCAATGCCCACCAATCTAATTACAATTTAATTTAAAATTAGTAATTTCCTAAAACAATCCCAATATATATAAAAAACAGGCACACAGACAATCAATCAACAACACAACATGGGCAAGGGCGAGGTGTTTTAGTTCCCCCATGCCTGACGGCAGAGGTGGGTCTTAAGGAGTTTACGAAAGGCAGGGAGGGTGGGGGCAATCCTAATCTCAGGGAGGAGCTGGTTCCAGAGGGTCGGGGCCCCCACAGAGAAGGCTCTTCCCCTGGGTCCCGCCAGAAGACGGAGTGGCTGTGGGTTTTGCCTCCCAAGGACAATTCAATCTGTCCGTCCATTACCCTGGGGGGAGAATCATTGACCCCCTCAGAGAGGGTCCGCAACTTGGGCGTCCTCCTTGATACACAGCTCACATTAGAGAAACACCTTTCAGCTGTGGCGAGGGGGGCGTTCGCCCAGGTTTGCCTGGTGCACCAGTTGCGGCCCTATTTGGACCGGGAGTCACTGCTCACAGTCACTCATGCCCTCATCACCTTGAGGCTCGACTACTGTAATGCTCTCTACATGGGGCAACCTTTGAAAAGTGTTCGGAAACTTCAGATCGTGCAGAATGCAGCTGCGAGAGCTATCATGGGCTTTTCCAAGTATGCCCATGTTACACCAACACTCCGCAGTCTGCATTGGTTGCCGATCAGTTTCCGGTCACAATTCAAAGTGTTGGTTATGACCTATAAAGCCCTTCATGGCACCGGACCAGATTACCTCAGGGACCGCCTTCTGTTGCACGATCCCAGCGACCAGTTAGGTCCCACAGAGTGGGTCTTCTCCGGGTCCCGTCAACCAAACAATGTCGCTTGGCGGGATCTAGGAGAAGAGCCTTCTCTGGCGGCCCCAGCCCTCTGGAACCAACTCCCCCCGGAGATTAGAACTGCCCCCACCCTCCCTGTCTTTCATAAACTACTTAAGACTCATTTATACCGCCAGGCATGGGGGAGTTGAGATATTCCTTCCCCCTAGGCCATTACAAGTTATGCATGGTATGTCTGTGTGTATGTTTGGTTTTATAATAAGGGTTTTAGTTATTTTATTATTGGATTGTCAGATGCTGTTTTTATCATTGTTGTTAGCCGCCCCGAGTCTATGGAGAGGGGCGGCATACAAATCCAATAAATTATTATTGTTATAATTATTATTATTAATTTAAAAAAAGAAATTCAATGTGTGTTTCCACGAGGCAGCAAGAGAAAGGGAGGAATAGGAACGGAATATTTACATTTTTATTTTCTGATTTTCGTAGACAGCAAATACAACTACCTTAAGCTTCTTGGTCACTGGCTTAAAACCAAACACGTTGTATGAATTCTCTGTCATGGTGACAAAAGGCCGAAGGTCAAGCACCTGGAGCATGACAGCCCATGGCACCACTTTTGAGCAAGGTATTTGTTGCGATGCCTTTTTTACAGGACTATGTTGTTACTTCTTTTGCTTTAACTATTTCTTTTAGATAGAAAACATGCTGAAATGTAAGGTTCTGTATCAGCTTAATTTACATTTTCTTCCAGTTCCAACTTCTCCACCGAAAGATGTAACAGTGGTCAGCAAAGAAGGAAAGCCCAGAACTATAATTGTCAACTGGCAACCTCCATCTGAAGCCAACGGCAAAATTACAGGTGAAATGTCTTTTGGATAAAATACAGTGATGATATAGTTTTATTTTATTTTATTTATTTATTTTGTCCAATACACAATGAGGGTTTTAGTGGGTATATGTCTATATACACATAGTAAAATACATGATGAAGGTTATAGAGATACTCATAGTAAAATATATCTATGAAAGAATAGAAAAGAAGGTACAGTAATAGAACATATCAATGAAAGAATAGAAGAAGAGATATAGGAATAGAAGAAAGGAATAGGAGATATAGGAGAGCAATAGGACAGGGGACGGAAGGCACTCTAGTGCACTTGTACTCGCCCCTTACTGACCTCTTAGGAATCTGAAGAGGTCAACCGTGGATAATCTAAGGGTAAAGTGTTGGGGGTTTGGGGATGACACTATGGGGTCCGGTAATGAGTTCCACGCTTCGACAACTCGGTTACTGAAGTCATATTTTTTACAGTCAAGTTTGGAGCAGTTAATATTAAGTTTAAATCTGTTGTGTGCTCTTGTGTTGTTGTGGTTGAAGCTGAAGTAGTCGCCGACAGGCAGGACATTGCAGCATATGATCTTGTGGGCAATACTTAGATCTTGTGTAAGGCATCTTAGTTCTAAACTTTCTAGGTCCAGGATTGAAAGTCTAGTCTCGTAGGCGATTCTGTTACAGGTAGAGGAGTGAAGGGCTCTTCTGGTGAAGTATCTTTGGACATTTTCAAGGGTGTTAATGTCTGAGATGCGATATGGGTTCCAAACAGATGAGCCGTATTCGAGGATGGGCCTGGCAACTGAATGAGAAGAGAAATATTAACTACACAGGATACAGCTTTTTATTGACTGTAGTTGTGTAATTTTGTTTGTGGCAAAAGGGATGATTCGGTAGATGCACAACAAACACAATAGTATGTGTACATTTCTCACTTGCCTGTGCAAATGCCTTTGACTTCATTTCAGAAAGCTACTTCAGAAGATGTCAGAGGACTTACATATGTAGTGCTTGTCTCCAACTTCTCAAGTAGCTCCCCACCACTCCAGGCAGAGTTGCACAACAGCTGTGGAGAGCAGCTGCCCAATGTAGCAAAAGAAAACAGCTACTTGACAGAGTTGCAAAGAGATGCTAAATTTGTGCCCTTGGCTGCTCTGAACCGTTTGGGGAGATTGAATTGGAAGGACTCTACAACCTTACTACATATGTTTACAAACTCTTACACTCAAAATTTGCTGGTTTAAGCAACATCTGGAAGAAGGCATACACATGGTTGAGGTCCGGGCTAAAAGAAAATAAATGGATGGGGAGAGATGTCCTCACCCTCATTACACACACACATTCTTTACTTTTATTTATTTATTTTTTATTGGTTTATTTACTAAATTAACAACAAACAAAAAATACTTAAAAGAAAACGTGCCCAACACCAATAAAACCCCCACCACCATTTAGGGGGTTATATTATTTACAATAAGTTTCAATTTCTTCCTTAGCTCCGGTTTGGAATTTATTTTTCACATTGTCGTCATAAATTCTACTTAAGATATAATTTTTCACCTTATTCCATCGTGCCATCAGCTTCTCCAATTTATTTTCATCAAAGTTATTTAATCTTATTTCCATAATTTCGAAGTGGATGTGGTCCACCATCTACCAGTACCAATTCTGGATTGTCCATTTATTGCTATCTTTCCACCCTAATAACCACTACTGCTTGAGTGCTTTCCAAAGCTGCTGTTTTGATTTCTTTAAATTCTCGTAATTCCCCATATTTAACTAGTATTTCTAATTCTTTTGTAATTATCCAATTAATGTTTAGCATATTATTTATTTCATTCTGTACTTCCTTCCCAAATTTTTGAACTTCAACACATTCCCAGAGCATATGCATAAAAACTCCTTTTATTTGGCAACCATGCCAGCAATTTCCTTTCCCTTTCCTCTGGAAGTATGCTAGTTTTACCGGCGTGAAATACCATTTATGTAAAATTTTCCTTCTCATCTCTCTAATTCTTGTATTCTTTACCTTATGTATATTTTCTACTACTTCTTCCATCTCGCTTTCATTAATCTGTAATTCATTTTGACATTCTTTACTAATGGTAGTAATTCAAAAGCTGTGTGCCTTTAGCAGAAGAGATTGCAAGATTTTTTTCAGAGCTCAGAATTACATGCCTTCATAATTGAGAACCCTTGTGTTTTTGTTATGCAGGATACATAATTTACTACAACACTGATGTCAATGCTGAAATACATGACTGGGTCATTGAACCAGTAGTAGGCAATAGACTGACCCACCAGATTCAAGAACTGACCCTTGACACAGCGTATTATTTCAAGATCCAAGCCCGGAACTCCAAAGGCATGGGCCCCATGTCAGAAGCTGTACAGTTCAGGACACCTAAAGGTAAATTGCAAAGGAATGCTGGGGGTTTTCTTCTGATTTAACGCATGAGACAATCAATTAATGAGGAAAGGGGTTTCACTTGGTGCTGGGAGCTGTAAAACATTTTTTTTAAAGTAATTTTCTGTCTGGCATTTTGGCTTTACTTTGCCATGACCCAGGTGGATGAAAACCAACAGTTGTAATAAAGGAAAAGTGGATAGTAATTTTTTTTTGGTAATTTCTGTAAGGGTGAAAATCAATAAGCAATAAACATAAAAGGTATTTTTTGTTATAAGCAATACTGTATCAGGTAAGAACCAACACCCATTTTACAACTTTTTTAACAGCCGTCATCAAAAAACAGTTTTTAGCAAAACCGTAGGAAAAAGCAGTCACATAGCTATCAGAACTTTGAATTTGGATATTCCAGGGAGGCCTGCCAGAATTTTGAACCATCACTAAATGACCAATCGGTAGTTGAGGATGCTGTAGTTGTGTCCACTTGAGTTTCATAATGTCCAGTATGAGTTTCCCATTTTCAGAGATTATTGTTTCCATGTCAGTGAATTTTGGTCTCTTGTGTGTTTTTTCCTCTCTGCTTCCCTTGGTAGCGGAATCATCAGATAAAATGTCTAACGATCAAGGTAAACCAATAGATGTGCTTTATGTGTCGTGCGGTCTTTTATGAGTATTATTCTTTTAATTTTAAAAGATTTAAAATATCAAAACCTGCGGCTTCTTTTGGTGAACCACATATTTGCAACCTTCTAGATTTGTTTCCATCTAGAAGCAAAATTGTTGAAAATTAAAACCGTACAACGACTTTCAAATTCTCTGTATGCCAGTATATTTTGCTCTTTTTAAAAATGGAAATAGTCTATTTAATGAGCATGGTTTTGACTTTTTAATCCTCTAAGGTTGGTTTGGTTTTTTTACTTTTATAGTATTCCTTTATTTGTTAGAAGGCCTGACAATATGTTGCAAAAATGATTTACATATAAATAAATAAGGATTTGTTTGTATACAGTCATCAATATACAATAGCTTTAAATGAATGAAAGCAAGAAGAAGACGACTAAAGCCCCTTGGTGGCAAAGAATGATTGCATTCATCCAGCCTTGTATTCTCTTCCAAGTGACTCTCTCCCTGCATTTATTTCTTATCAGTCCCCAATGGACAGGAACATCTATCAACTGGAATGTGTCGAGAACTGAATGTTACATTGGTTGTAGAGATCTCTACATGTGATCTGGGCTTTGTTAGAAAGGATTAAGTAGAGGGATAATCATAATGTGCCCACTTCCCTTCCGGATTTAATATGTCTTGAAAATACCTGCCATATCAATGATTGAGTATGAGCCTCTTGTAAGATAAGCATTAGGCTCCAGCTGTTCAGAAACGGGGGACAGGGAATTAGAAAAAAACAAAGTTCTTACATGGATGGAAAATTACATTTTGTCTCGTTATCAGAAAAGATTTAGGCTACTACATTATGGTTTGCACATCCGTGATTACAGAGGTATACTCTGTTAATATAATCGGTTTGGCATTTTAAATATGTTCTATAGTCTCTGTGTTTCTGTGTACAGTGTTCCCTTGATTTTCGCGGGTTCGAACTTCGCGGATAGCCTATACCACGGTTTAAAAAATATATTAATTAAAAAAATACTTCACGGTTTTTTTTTTCTATACCACGGTTTTTCCTGCCCAATGACGTCATACGTCATCACCAAACTAATAATTTTTGCAAATAAATAACAAAAATAATAATTATTGTTAATAAGTAATTATGTTTATAAATATCAGGATCACTAAGTGTCTTATTCAATGGTGAGTACCAGTAATAATGGCGAGTAAATGGTTGTTAAGGGAATGGGAAATGGTAATTTAGGGGTTTAAAGTGTTAAGGGAAGGCTTGTGATACTGTCCATAGCCAAAAATTGTGTATTTACTTCCGCAGCTCTACTTCGCGGAAATTCGACTTTCGCGGGCGGTCTCGGAACGCATCCCCCGCGGAAATCGAGGGAACACTGTATATCTGTATGTGGGTGTACTTAGAGAATGCATCTGTCTTGGAGGTCAGACCAAAACTCATCCACTCAGACACCATCCTGTTATTTGATGAGATCACAAAAAGGGGTGCAATTAACTCTTTAAGATTGTATTTGAGGTGATGAGTTGAAGGTTTTAACAGTGGGAATTGGAATAAAACTATTATGAGAATCAAATTGCTCCTATTTCCTTCTTTAATTCCCCCACTCCCCCACTCAAATTCTTCAGCAAAATAGTCTTTTAAGTTTTCTGGCATGATTTAGGACCAATGTTTTTGAAAGGAAGGGCTCTTTTTATTTCATATGAGGGTGGTTGGCCTATTAGACCCCCCCCCTCCCCCAGTTCCCATCTTTTACTTTTGGGGGGGGGGAGTGACAATCTTCCATTAAAATAGTTGGGGCCATGTAATCTCAAGGTGAGTAGGTGCTGGAGAGCCACAAATTGCTCATCTGTGACCTGTGTAAACCAAAAGAAAAATGTCTTAAATTTTTAAAAAGTGGATAATATGAGATAGTTACTTAAAACCCTTAACACAGTTAAAATTTTATATTCCAGCTTTGGGATCTGCAGGAAAAGGAAATCGACCAATGGATGTTGGAACAGATTATAAAACCCCCATCAGTGGTAAGTATTTTCTTATCTCTATTCATGCAGAATGCGGCCGCGGGAGCCATCGTGGGGCTTCCTAGATTCGCCCACGTTTCTGCAACACTCCGTGGCCTGCACTGGCTGCCGATCGGTTTCCGGTCACAATTCAAAGTGTTGGTAATGACCTTTAAAGCCCTACATGGCATTGGGCCAGAATACATCCGGAACCGCCTTCTACCGCACGAATCCCAGTGGCCGATAAGGTCCCACAGAGTTGGCCTTCTCTGCGTCCCGTCGACCAAACAATGTCGTTTGGCGTGCCCCAGGGGAAGAGCCTTCTCTGTGGCGGCCCCAGCCCTCTGGAATCAACTCCCCCCAGAGATTAGAATGGCCCCCACCCTCCTTGTCTTTTGCAAATTACTCAAGACCCACCTTTGTCGCCAGGCATGGGGGAGTTAGGATATTCCTTCCCCATGGCCATTACAAGTTATGTATGGTATGTTTGTGTGTATGTTTGGTTTTTATAATAAGGGTTTTTAGTTGTTTTATTAAATTGGATTGTTATATGTTGTTTTTTGTCATTGTTGTTAGCCGCCCCGAGTCTGCGGAGAGGGGTGGCATACAAATCCAATAAATAATAATAAAAATAATAAAAATAATAATAATAAATAATTCATGTTACAATTTCCCCAAAAGATAGCGTGTGTTTGCAGGTCAATGTCAAATGTGCCAGGCCAAAGCCATATTTTATCGAAGCCTATTTTATTGGCTTATCAGAGAAAACCTCAGTTGAAATTCTCAACAAGGGAGGCCGAATCTCTCACATGCCATGGATTTTTATATGTAGCTTAAGTAATACTTTTCAATCCTTTCATCCCCATTCAAACTACAGCTCTAAAAATCATTTTGGATCATTTTTCTGTTCTTTCTTAGGAAGCAACAGCCCTCACGGCAGCCCCTCCCCTCTAGAATACAATATGCTGCTGATCATCATTGTGTCCGTGGGAGTGATCACCATTGTGGTTGTAGTGATCGTTGCTGTGTTTTGCACTCGAAGGACCAACTCCCACCAGAAGAAGTAAGGTTTCGTTTTCAGTTGCCCTGGGTGGAGGGGCGCGTGTGTCTTTCTGCTGGTTTCAAGGATAACGGGTGTGATTTACAAGAAAGGCAAAATAAAAGGCACAATAAAGTTGCACATTGTGCTTTTGTGAACTTAAATTTTAAATCTTTCTCACATAAAGAGTCTATGCCAATTTAACAGCTCCAGACTTAGAAACATAGAAACATAGAAGTCTGATGGCAGAAAAAGACCTCATGGTTCATCTAGTCTGTCCTTATACTATTTCCTGTATTTTATCTTGGATATATGTTTATCCCAGGCATGTTTAAATTCAGTTACTGCAGATTTACCAACCACGTCTGCTGGAAGTTTGTTCCAAGGATCTACTACTCTTTCAGTAAAATAATATTTTCTCATGTTGCTTTTGATCTTTCCCCCAACTAACTTCAGATTGTGTCCCCTTGTTCTTGTGTTCACTTTCCTATTAAAAACAGTTCCCTCCTGGACCTTATTTAACCCTTTAACCTATTTAAACGTTTCAATCATGTCCCCCCTTTTCCTTCTGTCCTCCAGTCCAGACTATACAGATTGAGTTCATGAAGTCTTTCCTGATACGTTTTATGCTTAAGACCTTCCACCATTCTTGTAGCCCGTCTTTGGACCCGTTCAATTTTATCCATATCTTTTTGTAGGTGAGGTCTCCAGAACTGAACACAGTACTCCAAATGTGGTCTCACCAGCGCTCTATATAAGGGGATCATAATCTCCCTCTTCCTGCTTGTTATACCTCTAGCTATGCAGCCAAGCATCCTACTTGCTTTCCCTACCGCCTGACTGCACTGTTCACCCATTTTGAGACTGTCAGAAATCACGACCCCTAAATCCTTCTCTTCTGAAGTTTTTGCTAACACAGAACTGCCAATACAATACTCAGATTGTGGATTCCTTTTCCCCAAGTGCATTATTTTACATTTGGAAACATTAAACTGCAGTTTACATTGCTTTGACCATTTATCTAGTATTCAGGTAATACATAATAATAGTAATGGTTCAGATGATGGGTATGTTGGGTTTTTTTAATTGCTGTGCCTCTGTTTCTCCAAGGTAGGGACATTTATCTCTCCTTTCCCTGGTAACCTTGCTGCAGGCCTTACTAGGAAAATGCTAATTTGACTGTTTTGGTGTTTCCTTACCCAACACCTGGGCAAAACTATTTGAAGTGTAATTAATCATTTTGACGTTTCTTCAACATGAGAAAAAACAATCATGCAAAACTACCAGGCTTCTAGTATTTAATTTTTTCTTTCTATTCGTTCGCACAGAAGTAGTGTAGATCAGGAAACTGATCATGTAGGAAGACTAAAATTATACTTTATTGATATAGGCTATAGCAGAGGTCTTCAAACATGGCAACTTCAAGACTTGCGGACTACAACTCCCAGAATGGCTGGCTGGAGAATACAGGGAATTGAAGTCCGCAAGTCTTCAAAGTTGTCAAGTTTGAGTACCCCTGTGCTATAGTGACAAACGTCTTATGGTCTTAAGGGCTTCTGGGTGTCTTCTCAAAGGTCACCTCCATGGCTTCTTCTTCCCTTCTCAGCGTGAAGTGTGGATGGGGTGATTTTTGTTGCTACAGGATATACCGCACCTAATGGCAGGACAGTCTCTGTATTCAAGGTCAGCAGAAGTTTGCCTTCAGGCTGCTTCTGGAGAGGTGAAAATGTTGGTGACATGGAATGGATGTTGGCATCCAATAAGATACAGAAGGACGCTATTTTTGGGGAAGAAAGAGCGAAGATCCTTCATGCACAATAGAAAACTTACTAATGTAGCTCAAGACTGAATTGAAGGGTCCTTGGTGCTCTCTAGCTGGGTTGTTTGCATTGATGATGGCACTTAATTTCGATAATGAAACATCTGCAAGAATTTTATAAAATATGGGATAAAGTATACGAATGGTGGAACTTTAAAAATAATATTAAAAGTTAAAGTAACAAGAATTTAGAACTTTTTGAACTTATTGTTTTGAAATTTTATAAGATAGAGTAAAACAGTTTAAAAAATGTTTATACTATGACAACGTTAGATGTGCTATTCATTATGTTATATTTTTTGAATAAGTATTTTATAGATAAAGAAATTTAATTAACATAAGAATACAGAGTTAAATTCAATAAGTATCTAATACAAATGTGTGCTATTTCTGTATTGATCTGATTACAGTTAGGTCTTTATTTTTTGTAGTAGTTAGACTTCTAAGATAAGCGGAGCAATGGCAGCTCCTTAAATGTTTAATGTTGTATGTCTTTGTTTGTCTTTTTAAAAAATACAATAAAAAATATTTTTTTAAAAAAGAAACATCTGCAAGAAAACAACCCAGCTCGGAGAGCACCAAAGACCTTCACAAAACAGACTACTGGGCAGTGTTATTGTTCTCAAAGATACTTTTATGGAAGATACCTCTTGCAGGAAATTGGGATAAGCGATTTCTTATTGTTGTTGTTTTTCCTTTTAAAGAAAACGAGCTGCTTGTAAATCTGTGAATGGCTCTCATAAATACAAAGGCAATTCCAAGGACGTCAAGCCCCCGGATCTTTGGATCCATCACGAGAGGCTGGAGCTGAAGCCTATCGATAAATCTCCAGATCCCAATCCAATCATGACCGACACCCCGATCCCTCGTAACTCCCAAGACATCACCCCCGTCGACAACTCTATGGACAGCAACATTCATCAGAGACGAAACTCCTACAGAGGTGAGAGGACGCTGAGCTTATTGTTAGCTTCGCTGCTGAATCTTGTTGTTGTTTCCTAACGTGGACAGAAAGACAAGCGGACCCTGACCTTTGTTCTTCTGAATCCAGGTCACGAGTCAGAGGATAGCATGTCCACCCTCGCAGGGAGAAGAGGAATGCGGCCAAAGATGATGATGCCCTTTGATTCTCAACCTCCTCAACGTAAGTCTAGCTTCAACCTCCCAAAGCCACCTGCATTGAGTCAAACATTTCTGGTTCCATCTCACCCACATAAGATTACCTTGCAGTTCATTTAAAGCAATAGTCCAAGTGCCCTTAGTCTTAAGAGCACTAAATAAACTTCTGGTTAAGTCTCCGGAGAGGGGCAGCATACAAATCCAATAGATAGATAGATAGATAGATAGATAGATAGATAGATAGATAGATAGATAGATAGATAGATAGATAGATAGATAGATAGATAGATAGATAGATAGATAGATAGATAGATAGATTAGATAGATAGATTAGATAGATTAGATAGATAGATAGATAGATAGATAGATAGATAGATTAGATAGATTAGATTAGATAGATAAGATAGATAAGATAGATAAGATAAATAGATAGATTAGATAGATAGATAGATAGATTAGATAGATAGATTAGATAGATAGATTAGATAGATAAGATAGATAGATTAGATAGATAGATTAGATAGATAGATGGATAGATGGACAGATGGATAGATGGATGGATGGATGGATGGATAGATAGATAGATTAGATAGATAGATAGATAGATAGATAGATAGATAGATAGATTAGATAGATAGATAGATAGATAGATAGATAGATAGATTTGATAGATAGATAGATAGATTAGATAGATTAGATAGATAGATAGATAGATAGATAGATAGATAGATAGATAGATAGATTAGATAGATTAGATAGATAGATAGATAGATAGATAGATAGATAGATAGATAGATAGATAGATAGATAGATAGATAGCCAGTCTGCTTACATTTTCCTGTGACATTGACTTCTACCCCAGGCTCTCTCTGTTTTTGTAGATTCATTCTGGCAGCAGAAATAAATTTGCCCCGTCTGTCTGTGTGCCATGTAGTTATTCTGAGCAGAATAGCCTGCGTTATATCACAGGTTAGGCTTAGAACGGCCTTGGGCTTTTCACCTTAGTATAGGGATGTAATTTCTGGATCTCCATAGCGATATGTTAATGACAACCCCGATGGATTTAAATAACAAATATTGCCAGCTAAATGAAATTTGCGCAGCCATCGTTTAGGGATGGCAGGTCCAGGAGATGTCGTGTGCAATTGAGGGTTCTATCAATTTAACCTATTTAAATATTATTATGGGCCAGATAAATGCCAAAACCATAGAAATCAATGCCAGAGTGCATTTATATATTAGCTAGATCCTGCCAATACACAGGCAGTAGAAGAAGTTGAAGAAAATAGTTTTTCTGTCACCAGAGTTAGTTGAGATCCTCCGTTTATCGTAACTGATATAATTATGGCGATGTGATACTAATTTGTGTGTCGTCAAATTGCAAAGATTTTAGATGGTTTTATTTTTCTTTGAAAAAGCTGGGAATGTGCTAGGGAGAAACAGATGTAGAGTATTTGGACTGTGAAGGTTACAAGATTGGAGGTGAAGAAGGGAACCAGTTTACGCTTGATGATGGTCTTCCCCACTCAGAGTGGGGAAACAGTATGAAAAATATTTTGAGAAATTGAGGCAAGGAGAAGATGCCTATAATTAATTATTGTTATTTAAAAGGTGTTTCAGAAACACTGTGATAAAAATCCAAACGTCATGTTTCCCATGATGAAGGTGAAGCCTTTTAATATACAATATTCAGACCAACGTGGATTGTGAGGATGGGAATATTTTTTTATTATTATTATTATTATTATTATTATTATTATTATTATTATTATTATTATTATTATTTATTAGATTTATATGCCGCCCCTCCACCAATAGTGTCAGAAAACTTTCATTATTCCAAGATGAGATGTTTGAAATGCTTCATAATTTTACAAATCCTGTCCCCTTGTTTTTTCCCCTCAACCTTTATAAAGGGAGGTCAATAACATTCCTTCCTTTGCAGAGATTATTTCTTCCTATCATAATGTTCTATTAATGCATTTGTATGTGGTTCTTTTTACTTTTTATTATGGCGAAAGATTGGCATAGAACCAACAAGATGAGAATGGTTGAGTTACTGAGCTTGTTGTAAGATTTACCCTTTATTTTATTCCAATCTGCAATATATCAAAACTCTTCATTACAAAATACATTGCATTAATCATGATCTCACAACTATATTCCCTTCCATTGGCAATATGGGGACAATGAATTAAGCTTTCGTTGGGTTTTATTTTAAAAGCACTATGTTTACATGTGTTAAAGAATAGCTTAACTAAAGCAAGGAGAAAGAATTGGATCAGCAGCCAGCAAAATTAAAACCTAGGATTTCTTGGTTGAGAAACACAGGAATTGAGATAGTGGAAATACAATCCTTTAACATTACTTAAAGATCGGAGATTTATAAATGAACTCAGCAGTAGTATGAGTGCAGAAATTGTGAACTGAGGGGAAATTGGAATATCAATGATTTATTTGCTTGCCAAATTACAAGCACCGTTAGTGTGTTTTTGTAAACTATAAATCAAGCTCATAAAACTACAATTTTATGTTGAGTAATGCGTGCAATTACTTTCATATAATACCATAAAGTTGGAGACACGTTCAAAATTACCCATTCCTAATTATGATCCAACGCAGAGCTGCCAATTCATCCTCAGATCTCCATAATTCCTCTTTGCTCACGTATAGCGGAAACGTCGGTTTGATAATCTGTGCTTCGATCTCACGTCTCACCTCAACCCGTAAGTTTCCTTCCAAGCAAATCCGATGCTTTTCAGCAACCCAAGCAGCCAACACCTGCAATTCTTGCTTCCTAATTGTTCTGTCTGGGTCCCCCCAGACGCCAACCCCAACCAAAAAGAGTAGCCAGACACACTGGTAAAAAGCAAAGGCAGTTTATATACTGGAAAGCAAACACAGGTAACAAAAACTGTTCTTACAGACAGGAACACGATGAAGCTTCACAGAGGTTTCACGAAGGCCAGGCAATAAAACAGGATTCTTGCTGGCAAAAACAACACTGGAGATAATAAAACCCACGCCTCCCCCAAGTCTTTCAGCCTTCTAGGCCACAAGCCAAGATCAGAGACGCCAAGAATCGAAGCAAGGTCACAGGACTCCCAGTTGATAACTCTCCACGAGACTGTAAGGGCGGGCCTGCCTTTTCAACCCTGCTGAGGAGAACCACACCCAAACCCAGCTGTTGCCAATTCAGGGATGGAAATACCTTTCTAATTGGCCCCTTCTTTGAGCTGCACGTCTCTGCCGCATGTCTATTATAGCCTGTGCGTCTTCATCCAATGAATCCAGGCTACTAGCTGGGGAGAGCCCCCCTCCCCGGGGGTCTCAGGCTGCTCTCCCTCCTCCTCCTCCTGACGTTCCTCTCCCTCGTCTGCCTGGTCCTCCCCCTCCTGGTCACTGTCCTCCTCCTCTGGGCATGGATCCGGCAGAGCTCCAGCCGGTCCCTGAGGAGCCTCAGGCTGAATCACAACACTAATCCCTGGAAATTTCTTGACAGAATAATATCTCTTCTTCTAGGAATCTGGAACCGGGCGTCCTAGTCTCTCTCTGTCTGTTTGTTTCGATGCATTTTTGTTGATGAAATTTGGGGTAGGGGCTTCACTTTGGCCCGCATGCCGGTTGGTCTTGTGTTAAGCTTTTTTTTTCTGTCTTATGTTCATTCGCAGCTGTGGTTAGTGCTCATCCCATCCATTCCCTTGATAACCCTCACCATCATTTCCACTCCGGCAACCTCGCTTCTCCAACCTGCAACTATCTCCATCACCAGGCAAACCTATGGCCAGTTGGCACATCTGTCTCCCATTCTGACAGGGCTAATTCCACAGGTGAGAAGAACGACCCATTTTTGGAGGTCCGCCATTGGCAAAAGAACCATGAGGACCAGAGCCTCATATGATCTAATTGCAAAAAAAATCAAACGACATGTTTTGGGTGGCCACCACTAGCCCAAATCTACCAAACTCAGAAGGTTGTATCTGCCGATTGAACTAATTGTGTGTTCCTTTCTTCCTTGTGTAATAGCACACGTTGTATATGGATGTGACTTGTTTTGCTGCACTTTGTTCTATTGGAGTCAGATTAGCCCCGAGACTAAGGTGGTCCTTTCTGTGTTTTTAGTGAATGGCACATATAAGCATTTAGAATTTTATTTAATCTTGGATCTGATGGTAATTCGGTTTCTCTGTTGAGAATTTACATTTTGCATAATTTTCTCTTTTATTATTAAAGCTGCAAATAATGACTCTGAAGTGAGAATACCCCCTTATTTAATTGTAGAGCGCTAGTAGCTTTGCTTTAATTTCTAACATCAAGAGGATCCAATTTTTGCATCGAATATGGAAAAACTAACAGCTTAGAGGTATCTGTATACCTAGCATTAATGAAAACCACTTGAAAGCTAGGCAACTAAGAAATCTCCAGACAGTTCACTAAAGGATGAACCAGTTAGCAAATTCAGGGGTGATTTGGAAAGCTGAATATATTTGTTTTGTTTTGATTCAGTGACGGGATCACATGCGAAGCTTTTTCCAAACAAATTAACTATTTATAGAGCCTAAGTAAAAAGCATAAAACCTTTTAGGTATAAGTGCTAACTGATCGAGCTTTGGGGTGACTTTCTCATTCTCTCAGTTTATTGGCCTTCTTTGGAACTAAAGAGAGTGTGTGTTCTGTCGGGCTCTCTGGTAGACTCCTCCCAAAAATTCACAGGTACAAATTTCAGACACACACACATTTGAAAATTCAAAACAATGTTCTTTATAATGAAAATTCACGTAAACCAAGCCCCCTTTTGATATAGCAAAGAGCACTCGTCTCCAAACAAACTGGTAATTTGTATAAGTCCCTTATCAGTTCTCAGATACTTAACTTAGGGTTAGGGTTAGGGATGTGTGATACTTAGCTTGCAGCTGTGAGGCAATTCACAGTCCTTCTTTCACAAAGTGAAACACACTTTGCTCTGGTTTAGTTTCAAAGCGGGGGAAATCAGCACACAAAGGTCAAAGTCAGCAAAGCAGTCACGAAACACAACAATCAGATAATCCTCCACAATGGCCAAACCCACAGGCTGCTATTTATAGCAGCCTCACTAATGACCACAGCCCCACCCAACCACAGGTGGCCTCATTTTCTTTGATAATAATCTCTCAGTTGTTGTTGCCTATGCATCGCTCTCCGCATGCGTGGCTGTATCATTAACTCTTGTTCCGAATCCAAGGAGGAGCTAGATCATTGATCTCCTTCTGAGCTGTCTGCCACACTCTCCTCCTCCCTGTCACTCATGTCTTCTTGGTCAGAGGAGCCTTCATCAGCAGATTCCACCGGGGGCAAAACAGGCCTGCAGCATGTGGATGTCTCCCCCACATCCACAGTCCTTGGGGCAGGAGCTGGGCCAGAGCTAACCACAACAGTGTGTGACCCAACTAACGCCATTGAAGGCCCCTGGCCTTTTCACGGACCCTCTGAGGTTGAAAAGTTAAAGCTAACGGCTCATTTCCTTCCCTCGTCTGCAGAATCTGTTCGAAATACACCTAGCACAGACACCATGCCAGCATCGTTGTCTCAGACATGTTGTACTGACCACCAAGAGCCAGAGAGTGTTTCAGCATCCTACCTGCCCAGTACCCAGGAAGAGGAGACAAGCCAGACCCTCCCCACTGCCCACGTCCGTCCCTCTCATCCTCTGAAGAGCTTCGCTGTGCCAGCCGTCCCGCCCACTGGCAGCAATTACGACCCTGCGTTGCCAAGCACACCTTTATTAGCACAGCAAGGTGAGTAAGGGGGAGGGAAAGTCGAATGGTGGAGGGAGGAGATAGGGGAGTGGTACCCTTAACGTAATCTTCTAGATCGGCGTTTCTTTATTTTTTTAATTTTCCTGAATTTATTTGTTTGTTTGTTTGTTTATTTGTTTGTTTATTGTTCTGTCGGGCTCTCTGGTAGACCCCTCCCAAAACTTCACAGGTACAAATTTCAGACACAGACACTTTTGAAAATGTTCTTTATAATGAAAATTCACTTAAACCAAGCCCTCTTTTGGTATAGCAAAGAGCCCTCGTCTCCAAACAAACTGGTAATTTGTACAAGTCCCTTATCAGTTCTGTGATACTTAGCTTGCAGCTGTGAGGCAATTCACAGTCCTTCTTCTTTCACAAAGTGAAACACACTTTGCTCTGGTTTAGTTTCAAAGTGGGGAAAAATCAGCACACAAAAGGTCAAAGTCAGTAAAGCAGTCACGAAACACAACGATCAGATAATCCTCCACAATGGCCAAACCCACAGGCTGCTCTTTATAGCAGCCTCACTAATGACCACAGCCCCACCCAACCACAGGTGGCCTCATTTTCTTTGATAATAATCTCTCAGTTGTTGCTGCCTATGCATCGCTCTCCGCATGCGTGGCTGTATCATTAACTCTTGTTCCAAATCCAAGGAGGAGCTAGATAATTGATCTCCTTCTGAGCTGTCTGCCACACTCTCCTCCTCCCTGTCACTAATGTCTTCTTGGTCAGAGGAGCCTTCATGAGCAGATTCCACTGGGAGCAAAACAGGCCTGCAGCATGTGGATGTCTCCCCCACATCCACAGTCCTTGGGGCAGGAGCTCGGCCAGAGCTAACCACAACAGTTTATTTATTGGGTTTGTATGCTGCCCCTTTCTGCAGACTCGGGGCGGCTAACAAGTGACAAAAAACAGCATGTGACAATCCAATACTAAACAACTAAAAAAAACCTTATTATAAAACCAAACATACATACAGACATACCATGCGTAAATTGTAAGGCCTAGGGGGAAAGAATATCTCAGTTCCCCCCATGCCTGGTGGCAGAGGTAGGTTTTAAGAAGCTTACGAAAGGCAAGGAGGGTGGGGGCAATTCTAATCTCTGGGGGGAGTTGGTTCCAGAGGGCCGGGGCCGCCACAGAGAAGGCTCTTCCCCTGGGTCCCGCCAAGCGACATTCTTTAGTTGACGGGACCCGGAGAAGGCCCACTCTGTGGGACCTAACTAGTCGCTGGGATTATCCAGCCAGCATGTGTGGAATTGAAGTCCTCACATCTCAAAATGCCAAATGTTTAAAAAAGCTGATCTACAGGCAAATGTCAGAACTCCTGTGACGTTTTTGGCAGCTGCAACAAAATCACAATTACTCTAGAACAGGGGTGTCAACTCGTGGCCCGTGGGCTGGATGTGTCATGGGCCAGTGGTCACGCTCATCCCTGTTTTAGTGACGGGGGGGAAAGTTGTGATATGACCTGCCATTATATTATATTATATTATATTGGATTGGATTGGATTGGATTGGATTACATTAGATTACATTAGATTAGATTTATGCCGCCCCTCTCCGCAGACTCAGGGCGGCTCACAACAATGGTAAAAACAGTACATAGTGACAAATCCAATACCCACCAATCCAATTACAATTTTAAGTTAAGAAATTCATAAAACCACCCCAATATATATATAAAGAACAAGCACACAATCAATCGAATACCAAAACAACATGGGCAAGGGGGAGATGTTTCAGTTCCCCCGTGCCTGACGGCAGAGGTGGGTTTTAAGGCATTTACGAAAGGCAAGGAGGGTGGGGGCAGTCCTAATCTCAGGGGGGAGCTGGTTCCAGAGGGTCGGAGCCACCACAGAGAAGGCTCTTCCCCTGGGTCCCGCCAGACGACATTGTTTAGCCGACGGGACCCGAAGAAGGCCGACTCTGTGGGACCTAACCGGTCGCTGGGATTCGTGCGAATTTACATTTGTTAGTTAAAAGGTTGACTATGCTTATAATTGTGTCAAGCTTCTAGCCATCCAGTTCATTCAGTGAAGACAGCATCAATCGGAACTCTAGGAAGGACTCGGCCTCCAATGCCCGTCATCGTCCCGAGTGCCCCTGACGTGCAGGAAACCACAAGGATGCTCGAAGACACAGAAAGTGTGAGTGTGCTCCTGGACTATAGCCTAGCGATGCTGTATCCTATCTGGCTTCATAAATGTAAAAATAATAGCAGGGAGACCCTTTCCACTGCACACTGTAAGCAAAACAGGCCTGCAGCATGTGGATGTCTCCCTCACATCCACAGTCCTTGGGGCAGGAGCTGGGCCAGAGCTAAGCACAACAGTTCCCTTGGATGACGACATTGCAGCCCAAGCTTTCAAAAAGCCAACGACAACGCAAGATAGATTAAACATTTATAAAGTGCACTGTTGTTAAATTGTTCCCATCTTTGGTTCATCAATTATGAGGCATCTCTGCTCTTCAATAGCTGTTCCCTTTTGGCTAATGCCAGAGTTTCAAAGATCTGAAGTAGCATTGCTAAGCCTTCTAAGGCACCAGTTTAAATGAGCTTGGCAGCATTGTTCTGAATGGGCCGATGCTTTAATTCGACATTTCCATATAACAGCGAGGCCATTAAATGTGAACCGTTGCTTCATAACTATTGTCGTTGTGGATGCTGCTTGTTCTCTCCTGTCACTTTTGTTCTCGGTTCATCATTTATGATCTCGTTTTAATGCTGCTGCCTTCATCTTTCCCTATGGAACAGAAATTGGAATTGGCCCCTTTTGGCAGCAATAACTGCTGAGCAATCTGGCTTGATTGCTCAGTCCCACCTTATAACCACTGGCAAGGTGGCACAGTGGTTATTGAGGGCTTACTGTGCCCACCGCCAGGAGTTTGATCATGACTGGCTCAAGGTTCACTCAGCCTTCCATCCTTAAGATGGTCGATGTAGGAGATGACCAGACTAAGCCTGAGGGAGGGGTCAAATTATTTATTATTTTTATTTATTATTATTTATTAGATTTGTATGCCGCCCCTCTCCGTAGACTCGGGGCGGCTCACAACAATAACAAAGACAATGTAAGAACAAATCTAATAATTTAAAAAACACTAAAAAACCCATTATTAAAAGCAAACACACACACAAACATACCATGTATAAACTGTATAGGCCCGGGGGAGATGTCTCAGCTCCCCCATGCCTGACGGCAGAGATGGGTCTTAAGAACTTTACGAAAGGCGAGGAGGGTGGGGGCAGTTCTGATCTCCGGGGGGAGCTGGTTCCAGAGGGTCGGGGCCGCCACAGAGAAGGCTCTTCTCCTGGGTCCCGCCAAACGACATTGTTTAGTCGACGGGACCCGGAGAAGGCCAACTCTGTGGGACCTAACTAGGATTAGTGCGGCAGAAAGCGGTCCCGGAGATATTCTGGATGCACCATCATTCCTGAATTCCTTCGTTCCCACAAGAGATTTAAGTCCGGCCTACTTTGAATTAGTTTATCTCTTATCTGTCGCCAATTTGCTTTGACTGTTAGTAGTTCATATTCTTGTAGAGAGCTTAAGCTTGCAATAAATCTTTACAACCATTTGAACGGCCTGGATCTTCTGATTTTCGGGGCACTTGACAGTCGGTAAAAGGATCTAAATTGTTGAGGGAAATACACCGACACTGTAAACCACTTAGAGAATGCTGTGTGATCAGTATATAAGTCTATGTGCTGTTGCTATTGGGCCGCTATCCTCCTTCCTCTTTCCTAAACAAAGCAGCTCAACATGATCGAAACATTTAAATATGTCGAAGGGTTAAATAAGGTCCAGGAGGGAAGTGTTTTTAATAGGAAAGTGAACACAAGAACAAGGGGACACAATCTGAAGTTAGTTGGAGGGGAAATCAAAAGCAACATGAGAAAATATTATTTGACTGAAAGAGTAGTAGATCCTTGGAACAAACTTCCAGAAGACGTGGTTGGTCAATCCACAGTAACTGAATTTAAACATGCCTGGGATAAACATAGATCCATCCTAAGATAAAATACAAAAAATAGTATAAGGGCAGACTACATAGAAACATAGAAGACTGACGGCAGAAAAAGACCTCATGGTCCATCTAGTCTGCCCTTATTTCCTGTATTTTATCTTACGATGGATATATGTTTATCCCAGGCATGTTTAAATTCAGCGACTGTGGATTTACCAACCACGTCTGCTGGAAGTTTGTTCCAAGGATCTACTACTCTTTCAGTCAAATAATATTTCCTCACGTTGCTTTTGATCTTTCCCCCATCTAACTTCAGATTGTGTCCCCTTGTTCTTGTGTTCACTTTCCTATTAAAAACACTTCCCTCCTGAACCTTATTTAACCCTTTAATATATTTAAATGTTTCGATCATGTCCCCCCTTTTCCTTCTGTCCTCCAGACTATACAGATTGAGTTCATGAAGTCTTTCCTGATACGTTTTATGCTTAAGACCTTCCACCATTCTTGTAGCCCGTCTTTGGACCTGTTCAATTTTCAAACATGGACCATGAGGTCTTTTTCTGCCATCAGTCTTCTATGTTTCTATGTCCAATAACCCTATTAAATCTCCCGCAGAATTACGAACCGGATGAACTCACCAAAGAGATGGCCCACCTGGAAGGACTAATGAAGGACCTTAACGCCATCACCACAGCGTGATCACCTTCCCCAAGGAATGACTCCAAACCACAGGCCTTGGGACTTCGCCTTGGAGCACAAGGACATGTATAAAGACGAGGGGACAGCACAGGAAAAAAAGACCTGCCCACCAGCGATAGCACCACCGGGGGGGCCCTTCTGGTGAACCAAGTGGCTCTTCTACTTCATTGGCCTGAAACGAACCTCTTTGGACGTGGTTGGGATTTCCGCTTCTCGCTGCGATGCTGATGCTGATACGAACCAGGGGTGGAGCGACGTCTCGGGCTGATGAAATCCAGCGTCCAGGCAAAGTTACCATTCATCGGAGGCAGCTTTTGTCCCGGTGCTGCGGCCTTCCCTACTTTTTTTCAGTGTTGGACATTCACATTTATGTACAATTTTATTTGTGTGTTTTTATTTTATTGTATCTTTTTTTATTAAAAAGTGTAACCTGACCGAAAAAAACAAACAAAGAAATTTGTGTTGTTTCACCCCAAAGCCTAGGCAGACATCCGATTGCTTGTTCTATTGTGTATACGGGAATTCATTGCCAGTGCGGATTGTTCCTTCGGATTTCTTATTTTTTTTCTTTTTTAAAGCGTATATAATTCTGTCATCTCCCCAGCAGTTGTAATCCATGGCCTTGGGGTATGCTGCATTGCTTTTTGTAAGCTTTTTATTTTTATTTTTATATTATAATAATTCAAAAAGCCTGGCTAGATCCGTTCTCATCACTGTGAGGTTAACTATCTGGTTGGATTGAAATGTAACTCGGAGGACTTTTTAAAATTATTATTATTTTGAGCATTTTCAGTGCAGGAGTAGAATAAGTCTCCGGAGAGGGGCGGCATACAAATCCAATAAATAAATAAATAATAAATAAATAAATAAATAAATAAATAAATAAATAAATAAATAAGCCTTGGGCTGGGAGCCACAGAGTGGTAGGAAGCGTCATTGTTTACAACGACAATGGAATGCAACACAACCTTATCCGTCAGATTCGTTTAAGCCATCCCCTGCACTATGCCCAGTTGTGACTTAAATAAATTATTATTACGAATAATTTCCCCGATCGCAGGGACTTGGAAAAGTAACACAATATTCTGAAGGATGGCTGTGATATAACTGTTAACTGCCATTATTCACTCCTGCCATTACCTCTGTCCGTCCAAGGCATCATCAAAACAGAAAGCGAACAGCGCACCTGTGGCTCCAAAGATATCATATCAACCAGCCCCGATTCATCATGGGAATTGTAAAAAATAGAACAAAGGCTTAAAAGTTGTTGTCCCCTTTGTAAATTCACCCTTTAGTCCAGGGGTGTCCAACCCTGGCGACTTTAAGGCTTGTAGACTTCCACTCCCAGAATTCCTCAGCTGGCTGCCTGGGGAATTCTGGGAGTTGAAGTCCACAAGCTTTAAAGTCACCAAGGTTGGACATCCCTGCTTTAGTCTGTTTCTTGCCAGTTGCAAAGGGTGTTCCGTTGAGCAAAACCCTCTCAAATGCCAGGTCTTTTAAGTACAGATACCACCATGTATCTTAGCAACACAGCTCTTATTGTTGGAATGTTTGATTTCAGAGTTGTGTCCTTCTGGATATTTGCATTGACGTGGGAGTTTTATTCCAGATACTCTAGCACAGTGTTTCCCAACCTTGGCAACTTGAAGATATTTGGACTTCAACTCCCAGAATTCTGGGAGTTGAAGTCCAAATGTCTTCAAATTGCCAAGGTTGGGAAACACTGCTCTAACATACATTGATCAGGTGTAAACTATGGCTCACCCATAGTTTATTCTTGATCATTGTAAGCTAAAGTATATGGAATAAAACTTTCAACATCTTCAACGTTTTGGAGAATATTTCCAGTGTTGAACCACAATCAAAGCAAATTAACTTTGCAGGAGAAAGGGGTGGGGGGTGGGAACGTAGGTGTGTATATTTGTGACTCAGGTGCTGCCCGAGCCAGTAGAAGAAAGGGGTGGGTTGGGAGAGATAAATAAATTCCTAACAAACTGGTAAAGTTTCATTTCCTTTTTGTGTTTGCTGCCCATAATCATACTTTCTCTGTCATCTTCTGTGATAGACATGCTAAAAAAAGTAATATTTGCTTTTTTAAAGAAAAAACATTGGCTATCTCATGCTGGCTTTAAAAGAGATTGAAAAATGGGAGGCTTTGGTTTTCATTTATTGCAACCAACGTAATTGGTCCAAGTGATATTGGAGCTGTGATGGTGCAGTTAAAATGCAGCATTGCAACCTAATTCTGCCCACTGCCCGCAGTTCGATCCTGACCGAGTCATGGCTGACTCAGCCTTCCATACTTTTGAGGTCAGTAAAATGAGAATCCAAATTGTTGCGGGCAAATAGGCTGACCCTATAAACCGCTTGGAGAGAGGGCTGTAAAGCCCCGTGAAGCGGTATATAAGTCTAAGTGCTATTGCCCTTGTTCCAAGTCCATTGATAACAAGATAAGAGATTTTGTAAATTCATTTTCTATATGAGCAAAGCTTGGATTGCATGTTGTTAAGTAATTCAAGTTTAGAGTCCCCTGGCTTACGTTATCTCCAATTGTACAGAGAAGAGATTATTTTTAGGAGCAACTAAGAAGAGAGCTACATCACCCTTCCTCCATCTTTCTGTCCGTCCCATTTATCATTTTTTTTCCCACGCTGTCCTTCCTTCCTTCCTTCCTTTGCAACTTAGCCCTTGTTTGCAGCAATGAACTAATTCGTTCTGATTAGTCCGTTTAGCATGAACCTTAAGAACTGCCACGCTGAATCCAAACAAGCCATCTATTTTTAAAAAATAATGTTTTTTTGCAATTGTATAAGAAGTGCCATGAAAAGTCAACGTAAACCATCTTACTCAATGCTCTGTCTTCCAACAATGGCCTCTCAGAGGCAATTCACGCTGTTTACAGTTAGGGTGTACATTTCTGCCTACCACGTCTTTTCATTCTAGCGAGTTAACGTGGTCCTCCTGTTTGCTTGGAGGTGAAGCAATTAATATATTTTTTTTTTTTTTAAAAAGGGGTGACCAGCTTTTAATTAAATCCAAGGAGTGGAAAGATTCACCTGCCTCTCGATGGTCTTCTGTAACCATATTTGGAGGTTGGGGAACACTTTCCCTACTAGAAGGGAAGGTCTCCCCACTTTCACACAATCTCATAAACCAGAAGACTCTCTTGCCTCATTAGGAGA
The DNA here is from genome assembly GCF_031021105.1 of Erythrolamprus reginae. NCBI lineage: Eukaryota > Metazoa > Chordata > Lepidosauria > Squamata > Dipsadidae > Erythrolamprus > Erythrolamprus reginae. The sequence goes on along the minus strand of NC_091959.1, from coordinate 5,575,232 downwards.
TGTTAAAAGAGGACGTGAAACACCCAAAGGTTGAAATTCTCTGAATCGAACCGTAGGATGTGACCCTAAAGTTGTGTGTCTATCAGGGTGAGTGACAGTAATGGGCTCCACCCTTTGGCGAAAAAGGCGAGACAGGCATGTAAGCGTTAAATGACATTAGCTGGGTCTTCTGGTGGCTCTAAGTGTTTTGTATGACCGTTTGTCATTGTACAGATCCTTTTTCATAGCCAAGAGTACGAAGTCTTTTCTACCTTCGGAGTTCTCGCCACATCCAGTGAATTTAATTGGCGCTTCCGCAGGTGTGCGCCTTTCTCACACGACCCAAAGAAGCATCGTCTTGTATATCCAGTATTCCTCCCATTGGTGGGCTCTTGTTATATTATACTTATATTGCTACTTTCGTAGAACATCAAGAATAATGTTGTGGATACCGCCATGAGTTCTGGGGAGGGGGGTGGGATGAGGCGGGGGATATTTTTAATAACAAAGCAACTGTTCAGAGTTGGTTTTTTTAAAGGTTGAATCGAAAATAATAATAAGAAAAACGTTTATTCAAGCCAGTGTATAATATGTATTGCACTTTTTGCATTTTAACACTGTTTTTTTTACATACCTTGTGTTTTTAAATTTGCGACATTGTGTATCTTGTAGCCTCCTGGCTGCCCCGGGCAGCTTCCTCCACTTGAATGAAAGGGTGGGGTGGGGTGGGTTTGGGTGGTGGGGTTTGGAGGGCAGAAGAGACTCCTGTATATGGCTTTACAGTTCTGATGTCGGACAATTCTGCAGACCGCTGTAAACTTCTACCTTTCTGTACATTATTTTTCTGTACTATTTGTTGTATACTCTCTACATTTTTAATACTGTCATGTTTATTATTTGGTATTGGCTATCCAATACACGTTTTTTTAAAAATCTAAACCCAGTTCCAATTTTGTCAAGAGTTTTTGTTGGTTGATTTTAATAATTTTCCTTCCCATCTTAGCAGCCCCCCACCTACTATGAGAAAGTCCGTGTGGGCATAATAAGCATCTTAGTTTACAGCTGCTGCTATGAGTGACAGGATCATAACTCTCTTCAAGTGGGTACAATACAGTGGTACCTCTACTTAGGAACTTAATTCATTCTGTGACCAAGTTCTTAAGTAGAAAGGTTTGTAAGAAGCCATTTCTCCCATAGGAATCAACATAAAAGCAAATAATGCGTGCGATTGGGGAAACCACAGGGAGGGTGGAGGCCCTGTTTCCTCCCAGGAGACTCCTAGAGAGGTCCCATGGAGGCTTCTCCCCACCTATTCCGGCCCTGTTTCCTCCCAGGAGATTCTTAGGCCCCATGGAGGTTTCTCCCCACCTTTTCCAGCCCTGTTTCCTTCCAGGAGATTCTTAGAGAGGCCCCATGGACGCTTCTCCCCACCTTTTCCGGCCCGGTTTCCTCCCAGGAGATTCCTAGAGAGGCCCCATGGAGGCTTCTCCCCACCTTTTCTAGCCCTGTTTCCTCCCAGGAGATTCCTAGAGAGGCCCCACGGAGGCTTCTCCCTGCCTTTTCCGGTTACAGTTTCATAGGCTCGGGTTTGTAAGTGGAAAATGATTCTTGAGAAGAGGCAAAAAAAAATCCTGAACACCCGATTCTTATCTAGAAAAGTTCGTAAGTAGAGGCCTTCTTAGGTCGAGGTACCACTGTATGGGTGAATCATTACTAGCAATTTTAAGGGTTTAATAAGGAATACAGATAGTTTTATGTCTGTTTCAAAAATTACACACACACACACTGAGATAAATCAATCCCCATGGGTTATAACACATGTGATTTTCTTGAAGTTGATAGAAAAAGGTTTTGGGTTTTTTGTGCTCTCTGAGCTTAGTTGTTTGCTGGCAGCTATCTCATTGCCCAACTAGGTAACATCATCAGTGCGATTAGTGAAAGGATTTGCTCCCAATTTATTACAGTAGCTTACCCCGCTTGCCTTTGTAAATTTATGGTTTTCTCCTTGATAAGTTCCTTGATTAGGGTATTTTCTTTTCAATTGTTTGCCTGGTGTTAATCTCTGCTTCTTTGAATCTGGGCTATTGGAGAGGATGTATTATTATTATTTTTGTTTGCTTCTTGTGGTTTTTTCCTTTTCCTTTTGTGCATGATGTACACTGCTCAAAAAAATAAATAAAGGGAACCCTTAAACAACACAAGATAACTCCAAGTGAATCAAACTTCTGTAAAATCAAACTGCATTAGGAAGCAACACTGATTGACAATCCATTTCACACGCTATGGTGCACATTCAACTTCGTACAGAACAAAGTATTCAATGAGGATATTTCATTCATTCAGATCTAGGTTGGGTTCTTTGAGTGTTCCTTTTATTTTTTTTGAGCAGTATATTTTGCCCAGCATCCCATCACCTTATTTGGCTGTGACCTTATAGGTGGGCATTAAATCATCATCTTAATGGAGAAAGAGGAGAAGACAGGAACGGAAAGGGGGGGAAAGAAAGAAGAGGAGTGTTCTGTCTGGGTGCCCCCAGACTTCAACACCAACTGGAAAAAGCAGCCAGACATGCTGGTAAAAGCAAAAGCACTTTATAGTTTGAAAAATAAACACAGAGAAACACCTGTTCTTCCCAACAGGCAGGCTATGAGACTTCACAGCAGAGTCCTGATGTCCAGACAATACAGCAGACTTCTTGCTGGCACACCCACCACTGTAGAGAATAAGACCCACACCTTTTCCCCCCAAGGTTTCAGTATTCAAAGTCACAAACCAGAATTCCAAGACGCCAAAGATCACAGCCAGGTCCCAGGACTCCCAAAGATAACACTCCACAAGCCAGGAAGGGTGGGTCTGCCTTTTCAGCCTTTCCAGAGAGCACCACACCCAAACCCAGCTGTTGCCTCTTTAGTGCTGAAAGTACCTGGCTAATTGTCCCCTTCGTTGTGTTGCTCTTCTCTGCCGGAGATCGATTATTGCTTGTGCATTTTCATCTAAGGAATCCAGGCTGCTTGCTGGGGAGAGCTCCCCCTCGGGGGACTCTGGCTGTCCTCCCTCTCCCTCAGCCTGAGATTCCTCCTCCCCGTCTGCCTGAACCTCCTGTTCCTCATCCTCCCCCTCTGAGCAGGAAGCCGGCAGAGGATCAGCCGTTCCCTGAGGGGCCTCAGACGGAATCACAACAAGGAGAAAAGAAAGGGAAAAGGAAAGGAGAAAGGAAAAGGAAGGAAAGGAAAAATAAGGAAAAGAGAAAGGGAGAAGGAAAGGAAAAAGGAAGGAAAGGAGAAGGAAAAATGAGGAAAAGAGAAAGGGAGAAGGAAAGGAAAAAGGAAGGAAAGCGAAAGGGAGCGAGAGAAACAAGAAGAGTCCAGGGCACAATAATATGGAGCTTGCTGATTTAGACAAGGTTCATCTCTCATCTATTAATTTCTCTTGTCAGGCTGCTATTTAATTAGCCCTGGTCTCCCAGCTGTTAAGCCTTCTCTGAGGCTTCATCCTCTGCTGTGTTGTCACAGCAACTAGTATTTTAAGTGCTCCGCTTTTTCCCTTTTTCATTGTGCTGTGCTTGAAGCAAAAAACCATTCTCCGTTGCTATTTAAAATACAAACGGTCACAGAACGGAGGGGTGAACGCCTGGGGCAGAGGTAGAATCTCTCAGTGTGGCTTTTATCTGGCCGCAGAGCCAGCGTAGGACCAGGGCAGCCTCCGAAACCTCTTTGGGATCTCCCCACTTGTCACAAAATTCAATCCCGTCCTTTTTGGAAAGACGTTTGTGCCCTCTTGTGGCTGCAGCGATAATGTTTGCAATTCAGGCGCCTAGTCCAGTGATTTTCAACCTTTCTTGAGCCGCGGCACATTTTTTACATTTACAAAACCATGGGGCACATTGGGGGGGGGGGCTAAAAAAAGTTTGGACAAAAAAATTCTCTCTCTCTCTCTTCCTCCCTTTCGCTCTATTTCTCTCTCCCTCCCTCTTTCTCTCCCTTTCTCTTTTTCTCTCTCTCTCCATCCCTCTTTCTTTCTCTCTTCCTTCCTTCCTCTTTTTTGCTCTCTTTCTCCCTCCCTCCCTCCCTCCCTCTGTCTTTCTCTCTCCCACCTTCTCTCCCTCTTTCTCTTTCTCTTTCTCTCTCTTTCTTTCTCTCTCTTGCTCTCTCTCTTGCATTCTCTCTCTCTGTCATTCTCTTTCTTTTTCTCTCTCTCTTTCTTTCTCTCTCTCTCTTGCTTGCTTTCTCTCTCTCTTGCTCTTTCTCTCTCTCTCTTGCATTCTCTCTCTCTCTCGTTCTCTTTCTTTCTCTCTTTCTTTCTCTCTCTCTTGTTTTCTTTCTCTGTTGCTTGCTTGCTTTCTCTCTCTCTTGCTCTTTCTTTCTCTCTCTCTCTCTCTTTCTTTCTCTCTCATTTTTCTCTCTCTCTGAGCTTCGCGGCACACCTGACCATGTCTCACGGCACACTAGTGTGCCGCGGCACACTGGTTGAAAAACACTGGCCTAGTCCATAGGAGAGAGAGAAATTTATCAGGGAGTTTCCGCCTCTGCAATCCAATGGGGTTTTGGCTCAAGAAGCAACGGATGGAAACCAATCAAGGAGAGAACGAAGGAGAGATTTCTTGACGGTGAGAACAATTGACTGTAAACTTGACTGTAAAAAACATGACTTCAACATTCGAGTTGTCGAAGCGTGGAACTCATTACCAGACTCAATAATGTCAACCCCCAACCCCCAACACTTCTCCCTTAGACTCTCCACGATTGACCTCTCCAAGTTCCTAAGAGGTCAATAAGGGGCGTACATAAGTGCACTAGTGTGCCTTTCGTCCCCTGTCCAATTGTCTTTCCTTATCTCATATATCATATATATTCTCTCCCTCTCATATATTTCTCTTCTTTTTTACTTACTATCTTTATATATATTACTCAATGTCTATTCTCTTTCATATGTATTGTATATTGGACAAAGAATAAATTAAAAAAAATAAACAATTGACCAGTGGAACAGCTTGCCACCAGAAACACGAAGTGCTTCAGGACTGGATGTTTTCAAGAAGAGATTAGACAAGCATTTGTCTGAAATGGAATAGGATTTCCTGCTTGAGCAGGGAGTGGACTAGAAGACCTCCAAGTGCCTTTCCAACTCGGTTATCTCATCATATTGGTTCTCCTACGGCAGTGATTTATTTATATATTTATTATATTTGTATGCCGTCCCTCTCCGTAGACTCAGGATGGCGAACCTTTTTTTCTTTGGGTGCCCAAAGAGCATGGGTACGCAATATATGTGCGAGTGCCCACACCCATAATCCAATGCCCAGAGAGGGCGAAAACAGCTCTCCCCATTCCACGGAGGTCTTTTGGAGGCAGGAAATGGCCTGTTTCCCAAATTCTGGTGGGCCCAGTAGGATCGTATTTTGCCTGCCCCAAGCTTCCAAGGCTTCCCTGGTGCCAGGGAAGGGTAAAAACGCCCTCCCACATCCCCCTGGAGGCTCTCTGGAAGCCAAAAACATCCTCCCAGAGCCTCTGCGCACGCCAAAAATCAGCTGGCCGGCACACACATGCATGCTGGAGCTGAGCTAGAGCAACAGCTCGTGTGCCAGCAGATATGGCTCTGAGTGCCACCTGTGGCCCCCGGGCCATGGGTTCACCATCACTGTCCTACCGTATTAACATCTTTACTTTCTTTGTTTTATTCTTATCTTGGGAACTGTGAGTTCTTAAAAATAACTTCCCATTTTAAAAAAAATAATAGGCCATGCAAACATGTTTTTCCCCCCCCTTTCAATGTGTGTGCATGCGAATCCTTTGGACAATTTAATGCCCAGCGCGCCTGAATCGCTTGCAGAAACCTGGCCTGTTTATCACCTCTTACCGTTGCCATGGAGCTACGGCAGCTCCTGGGCTGCGGCTCCACTTTGAAGTGGCATCCGTCATACCAGGAGACAGAAAGCAAAGGGCACTTTGGGGAAATCCCTGCTTGCTTTGTGCAGAGGGAGCCGCCGCAGCGTTGCTCGCTGGTGGAAATTGGCCACCCCGAGAGCTAAACTGGAGAACGATGGGATGAGACTAATTGAGGGGGGGAGAAGGACCCCTTCCTTCCCCCAATGAGGGTATTAGTGAGAAGCGTGATTAGAAAGAAGGAAAAAATCCTGGTCTATTTAGTGTTCCTACTACGGTAGAGAAGCCATCTGCAATCTCCATCCACTGCAGAGCATCGTAAGTCAATAAATCCAAAGCTCTTTCGGATGGATATGTTACCGGACCAGATTATCTCAGGGACCGCCTTCTGCTGCACGAATCCCAGCGACCAGTTAGGTCCCACGGAGTGGGTCTTCTCCGGGTCCCGTCAACTAAACAATGCCGCTTGGCGGGACCCAGGGGAAGAGCCTTCTCTGTGGCGGCCCCAGCCCTCTGGAACCAACTCCCCCCAGAGATTAGAATTGCCCCCACCCTCCTTGCCTTTCGTAAGCTGCTTAAAACCCACCTCTGCCGCCAGGCATGGGGGAATTGAGATTCCCTTTCCCCCTAAGCCTTTACAATTCTATGCATGATATGTATGTCTGTATGTATGTTTGGTTTTTATATTAATGGGTTTCTAACTGTTTTTAATATTGGATTATTATTGTACACTGTTTTATTGTTGCTGTTAGCCGCCCCGAGTCTCCGGAGAGGGGCGGCATACAAATCCAATAAAAGAAAAAGAAAGGAAGGAAGAAAGAAAGAAAGAAAGAAAGAAAGAACGGAATATGGCCAAGGGAATTTCTGGGAAATCAAGCTATCTAAATCAACCACTAGCTTGTCCATGTGCATGAATCGCTATGGATGACTGGTATGTGTGCTGCTGAACTGTTCTTTTTTAAAAAGTTTTAATTAGGGTTTTAGAAATTAGATAACCCACAATTCAATGTCTGGGGAGGGCGAAAACAGGTTCCCCCACTCCCTGGAGGCCGGAAACGGCCCGTTTCCCAACTTCTGGTCGGCCCAGTAGGCTTGTGTTTTGCCCTTCCCAGGCTCCACTGGAGCCAGGGGAGGGTAAAACCATCTTCCCCATCCCTCTGGAGGCTCTCTGGAAGCCAAAAACAGCCTCCCAGAGCCTCTGTGTGAGCCAAAAATCAGCTGGCTGGCACACACATGCATGTTGGAGCTGAGATAGGCCAATGCTTTGCGTGCCAGCAGATATGGCTCTGCGTGCCACTTGTGACATAGGTTCACCATCACTGCCTTAAGTACTTGATAAACTGGTGGTCAATCAGCACTCCTGTTGACTTGATGAGGGGCCCATTTCCCAAGCTTCAATCTGGCTGTTTTTGTACCGGCTCGTCCGACAATCTTAGTACAGTGATACCTTGTCTTACAAACTTAATTGGTTCCGGGATGAGGTTCTTAAGGTGAAAAGTTTGTAAGATGATACAATGTTTCCCATAGGAATCAATGGAAAAGCAATTAATGCATGCAAGCCCAAAATTCACTCCTTTTGCCTGCTGAAGCGCGTGTTTTTGCGCTGCTGGGATTCCCCTGAGGCTCCCCTCCATGGAAAACTCCAGATCTGGACTTCTGTGTTTTTGCGATGCTGCAGGGGAATCCCAGCAGGGCAATCCCAGCATCGCAAAAATGAGTGCTTCACTGGCAACAGAAGTACGAAGGTGGGGTTTCCCAGCGAAGAGAGAATCAGTGAAATTGCAGCATTGCAAAACCACCAAAGTCCTCGAAACCCCACCTCCGGACCTCTGTGTTTTTGCGATGCTACGATTTCACTGAGGCTGGGAAAACCCACGTCCAGACTTCCGTTGCCAGCGAAGCGCCCATTTTTGTGCTGCTGGGATTCCCCTGAAGCATCGCAAAAACACAGATGTCCGGAGGTGGGGTTTCCCGTGGAGGGGAGCCTCAGGGGAATCCCAGCAGCACAAAAACGGGAGCTTCGCTGGCAACGGAAGTCCGGAGGCGGGGCATCCCAGCGGCGGCGGTGGGTTTGTAAGGTGAAAATAGTTTGTAAGAAGAGGCAAAAAAATCTTAAACCCCGGGTTTGTATCTCAAAAAGTTTGTATGACGAGGCGTTTGTAAGACGAGGTATCACTGTAATTGCAAAACTGAACGTATACCTCCGCGCATGGACACACACACACATACACACCCCTACACACCCGTAGCTCTTTCATTCGCATTTTTATTTTTTTAAAAAAAGACCTCCCTCTCCCTAGAATACTCTTAAACCTTGAAGGAAGACCAAAGCTTAATTTACATTTCAGTTCCCACCTAGCAAAAGCATTTGAAGCAGGAGAAGCTAGCTATATTCTCGGGGCAAACATTCAGACATGAAGAGGCACATATTAAGAGTTCGACTTCTTGCTCGTCTTTGAAGGATATATTTTTTTTCTTTTTCTCTTTTGTGCAAAAAAACCAAAACAAAACAAGAGAGTGAGTGAGACCCCCTCCCGATATTATTTTGGTATAAAATGGAGCAAAAGATTTAGAGAAAGCCCAGGACAATCAGTGCTATTGTCCTCGTATGGACCTTGGCACCCTTGTGAAGGGGTCCTTGAATTCCTGATTCTCGCTCTGCAGTGGCAGAAAACTCAGAATAAGGGGGCTCGGGAGTAGAAGATCGGGGTCTTCCAAGTGACAATGGCTCATTTCCCCCCTTTTTTTTTCTTAAGGAAATTAGCCAGATTCCCAACATCGCGGAGAAAGACAAAGGAAGGTGGGGAAGAAAAAAGGATAAACATGGATTGATATAAAGTGATGAAATCACACCTTGGATAAAGCTAGCTGCCTACTTGCTTGGTTTACCCAACATTTCTCAACCTCGGCGACATTAAGACGGGTGGGCTTCAACTCCTATGCTGGCTGGGGAATTCTGGAAGTTGAAGTCCACCCAACCTTAACGTCGCCGAAAATAGCAATAGCATTTAGACTTATATACCGCTCCGTAGTGCTTTTACAGCCCTTCTCTAAGCGGTTTACAGAATCAGCCTATGGCCCCCAACCATCTGGGTCCTCGTTTTACCCACCTCGGAAGGATGGAAGGCTGAGTCAACCTTGAGCCGCTGGAGAGATTTGAACTGCTGAACTACAGCTAGAAGTTAGCTGAAGTGGCCTGCAATGCCGTACTCTAAACAATGCACCACCCGGGCTCTGGGTTATTTATCATGGATCGGTATATTAGGCTCCCGACTCCGTTGGGAATAGGCAATCAAAACTCCCCCTCATGTGGGTCTTGCGTGTGTTTATTGCTCACATCATAGGACACGTTCAAGTGTCTGGTTTTTGTTTTTGTTTAGAAAAACGGCCTAGGGTAGGACTCGCACAACCTGGAAATAATAAAAAAAGGACTTTCAGGTCTCAGCTTTTCGAAGGGTTTCGGGACGCAGGTGGGTTTCAAGGGGTCATTTCACGATGCAGTGGTGATTCCTTAGTGATGGTGGGAAAGGTGCAGTGGTGTACGGTGCTACCTCTACTTACGAACTTAATTCGTTCCGTGACCAGGTTCTTAAGTAGAAACGTTTGTAAGAAGAAGCAATTTTCCCCATAGGAATCAATGTAAAAGCAAATAAGGCATACGATTGGGGAAATCACAGGGAGGGTGGAGGCCCTGTTTCCTCCCAGGAGATTCCTAAGGAGGCCCCACGGAGGCTTCTCCCCGCCTTTTCTGGTCCTGTTTCCTCCCAGGAGATTCCTAGAGAGGCCCCACGGAGGCTTCTCCCCACCTTTTCTGGTCCTGTTTCCTCCCAGGAGATTTCTAGAGAGGCCCCACGGAGGCTTCTCCCTGCCTTTTCCAGCCCTGTTTCCCCCCAGGAGATTCCTAGAGAGGCCCCACGGAGGCTTTTCCCTGCCTTTTCCAGTTACAGTTTTGGAGGCTCGGGTTTGTAAGTGGAAAAAAATGGTTCTTGAGAAGAGGCAAAAAAATCTTGAACACCCGGTTCTTATCTACAAAAGTTCGCAAGTAGAGGTGTTCTTAGGTAGACATACCACTGTTTCTCATCTAGCTTCTTACAAATTGTTTTCTTTGCTTTTGATTTTCTTCAATCATGGAGGAGGAACAGGAGACCAACTCCCTTAGACATGGAGAGCCAGTCCTCAACGTATGACCACAGTTGAACCCAACATTTCTGTTGTTAAATGAGGCATGGGTCGGCCCCTGTCTTTCTCGCCACCGTTGTTAAGGGAATCACCGCCATTGCTAAATTGGTAGCCCCCTTGTTTAATGAACCTACCTTCCCCATTGCCTTGCCTTGCGAGGAATTTCACTAAATGGGAGCCCATCACCTCTGGACACTGCAAACATCATAAACATGAACCAGTTGGCAAAAGTCTGAATTTTGATCCCAAGACCATGGGGATGCTGCAAAAGTTGTAACTCTGAAAAACGGACATAAGTCATGGGGTTTTTTTTCCCAGTACAGTTGTAAACCTTGAAGGATCACTAAACAAATATGTTATACCATATTTTCCAGAGTATAAAATGCACCGGAATATAAGACGCATCTTAGTTTTTGGGGAGGACATTATTTTATCCCCTGGTTAGGGCTTTTTAAAAAAACATATTTGGCATGAGTAGCAATGAAAAAGCCTGCAAAGATTTAGGGCTGGAAAAAACATTCTTTGCAAGGGGGTAGCAATGAAAAAAAGCCTGCAAACTAGTAAGAGCCAAAAAGATTGTTAGAGCCTCCTTAAGGCTGGAAAAAAAGCTTCAAAAAAGCTACATTCAGAGTACAGTGGTACCTCATGATACGAACTTAATTGGTTCCAGGAGCAGGTTCGTAAGGTGAAAAGTTCGTAAGACAAAACAACGTTTTCCATAGGAATCAATGTAAAAGCAAATAGGTTCGTAAGGTGAAAATAGTTTGGAAGAAGAGGCAAAAAAATCTTAAACACCGGGTTCGTATCTCAAAAAGTTCGTTAGAAGAGGCGTTCGTAAGATGAGGTACCACTGTATAGATAAAATTTAGGATGTAGTTGAAATGAATGGAAATACCTGCTTTTTGCTTTTTGCTGTTAAGGGGCAATTATTATAAAAATAGGGTTAAGAAATATACATGAAATTGGTATTAAGGATATATGGAGTAGATTGAAGCACCACGGCCTAATTCTATTAGATGTGATTATGAAGTGTATTAAATGCTAATAGCTTTTAAAGTACATTTAAAGAAATTAAAATAATTATTTTTGTCCAGTTGTTAAAAGTAGAAAGAGGCGGCATTTGATGGATGATGAATACCGAATGTAAAAAGATGAATTATTTTAATGTAACTTAGGATTGATGGTATGTGATATTGCATTTGTGTTGGGAGTGGAAAATATAACAATAAAAAATATTGGCAGAAAAAGCTACATTCAGAGTATACAGGGGGTGGACAGAAAAATGGAAACACGTGACTTTTTGGCATCATAATGTTTGAACATGTTCAAATCAATCAAAACGTGACATATTTTTATTGTTATTTGATATGGTTTTTTTAAACTACTTTTTTTTTTTACAGAAATTTAAGGAAATTGGTTATCACCTTCTAGAAATGGCAGAGCTCTCAGACTTTCAAAGAGGCCCAATTGTTGGTGCTCGAATGGCAGGCGCTAGTGTAACAGGAAGTGCCCGAATGTTTGGCGTTTCAAGAGGTCATGTCTCAAAAGTAGTGACTGCTTTTGAAAGAGAAGGGAAAACGTCCTCAGCCAAGCACAGGTCTGGTCGAAAGTCGAAGTTGTCTGAGAGAGACCGTTGGACTCTAAAGCGAATGGTTAGAGCGGGTCCCAAGACCGCAGCTCCTAAAATCACTGCAGAGCTCAATAGACACGTACAGAACCCAGTTTCCACAAAAAAACTGTTTGAAGGGAGCTTCACAAATCTGGATTCCACGGAAGAGCTGCAAGGCGTTTCCATTTTTTTGTCCACCCCCTGCAAGTCACACCCACAGGGGTGCATCTTATACTCAAAAAATATGGTAAGTTGATAACTATCTGTATTTCTATTTCGAATGGAAAATGCTTGGAACTGTGTGTGTGTAGGGGGGGGCAGAGAAACCACATTGTTCTTTCAGCTGTGAGAATCGACATGCGAAAAGACTGCAATCCTCTACCCCCGGCCCCTGAAGAAGGGCATTTAAAAACCAAATTACATCACTGTCCCATAGTCCTTAGCTGGCTTTGTTCAACGACCAGGCTAAAATTATCTTGCCATCTTGGCCAGAATTCCTGATTGTGGCTTGACATTCCTGCAGGATGAAATAGAAGCTGCGGTCGACTTTTGCAACGCCACCAGATGAAAAGGAAACGGCATTTCGATTTCAAACATTGCTCGGAAACAGCCGAGATTATTACGCGCACACACACACCTTGTTAAAAACCAGCACAATGGCTACACAATCCCGGTAGAGCCAGGCTCCAACCCTTGCCACTTTCAAATAATGTTCTCTCTGGTACAGGTAGTCTTTGACTTATGACCAAAAGGGGAACCCAATGTTTCTGCTATTAAGTGAGACCTTGGGGAAGTGAGTTGTGCACCCATTTTTGGAGTTTTCTCGCCACGGTTGTTCAGTGAATCACTGCAGTGGACAAGTTAGTAGCCTGATTGTTAAATGAATCTAGATTTCTTCATTGACTAACAATTAACAATCCCCAATTGTTCCTTCTACTTTTTTTAAAAAAGAGAACCTGTTTACAGGCGAGTAGTGATGGGCGAACCCAACGGTGTTTGGGTTCGACAAGTTCGGCCGAATTTTACACAAACTTCGGCCGAACCCGAACCGAACCCGAACGGGGAATCCCTCCCATGAAGAGATTCCGGGGGCAGAGCTTTGACGTCACCGGCAGGTTGCTAAGGACGCCAAGGTGATCACTTCCTGGATTCCATGGAATCCAGGAAGTGATCACCTTGGCGTCCTTAGCAACCTGCCAGTGACGTCAAAGCTCCATACGCCGAACACAACCCCGAACTTTGCCCAAACTTTGGAAAAATTTCGGGTTCGTGTTCTGCATACCGAACACTGCAAAATTCAGTACCGACCCGAATTGTACGGGTTCAGTTCGCCCATCACTACAGGTGAGATTCAATTTACGACCACAAGTAGGGCCAGGATTTCTGCTGCAGTTGTTAAGTGAGCCGCACCTGATTTATGACCTTTCTGCCTCTCTGAAGCAAATCCCTGCCGGTCCTTAAGCAAATCGCACAGTCGTTAACCAAGCCCAGCTTCCCTTATTGACTTTGCTCATGGGACGGCCATCGGCAAAGCCGAAATCGGCATTTACATCATCCTGCAACCGATGTTGCGAATACACGCCGGTTGCGAAGAGTCCGCCTTGAATTTGGATCATGTGACCCTGGGGAATGACACTGCAAGGATTGGTCGTAAATGGCTATTTTTGAGGGCTGTTGTAACTTTGAACAATTGCTAAACCAATGGCCGTAAGTCGAGAACTACCTCTATTTAAACCCCACCTTCTGCTTTCTGACGGACCTCCCCTGTCTCCAAACTTTGGAAGCTCTGGTGCAGCTGAATATATTGAGTTTTTCCCCCTTGGATTGGTTGATTGACTGATTTGATTTGACTTCTATGCTGCCCAACCTCTTGCTCCGCGTAATCAAATATTCTATAAAAGAAAGGGACTGAAAATCTATAGCTCTAAGAATACCTGGTTATCTCTTGTGTGTGTGTTTGTGTGTGTGTCTGTGTGTTGCCCTTGTTCTTGTTTTTATCTCGTCATTAAACTCAAAAGAAATGGAAGGAGGGAAACCGAGGCGCATCGACGTTGGCCGGGACCTGAAAAGCAGAAAATGAAAGAAGGGGGAAACGGGGGGGAACGGGGGCCGGGTCAGAAGGGGCGTGGGAGGAAGGAGCATCTCACAAGTTGGAAGGCAGTTTTGAGCGGGAGGGCTCTTGTTCCCCACTCAGCTGTAGAGACCCTTTCCTTTCGGTCACTGGCAAAGAAGAGGAGATGGCAAATGCTGGTGGTTGGGGCAGAGAACCTGAGGATGTCTGGCGTGGTAGAGTGACCCGTCCTGGCCTCGAACTATATGGCTTCCCCAGAGGTCTGGGGCCTCCTCCGATGTCACTGCTGTGGCCTCCTCCGGAGAACGAGGAGAAGCTAGAAACGGACTCCCGGGAAGAGGAATGCGGGCTCGAAGTCTGCGCTGCTTCGTGGGGGAGAGATGGTTGGGAAGCGGAGATCAACTTGAGGTCCTGGGTTAACCGCCCTGGCAAAACCAGCGGCCGACTCCGGGGTTGGAGCACCTGGGGTGGTGGGCTGGAGGCCTGAGGCAGGAGCAAAGAGCCTTGAGAACCCAGCGCCCCTGACGGGCTGCAGTGGAAAGTCCTGGGGGGTAGGCCTTGACTGGGAGGGCTAAGGCCTGATGGTAGTGGGTACAAGGGTTGGGGTACAGGACAGGGCTTTGGGGGAGACAGGGAGGCAAAGGAGGACCGTTCCTGGTGCAACTGAGCAACAGTGGCCGGCTCGGCGGAAGGGCCTAATGCACTTGGCTGGGTGGGACCGGAGGCAGGAGGGGGACCTCCTGAGGCCTCGGACAGCTGGCGCAAGCCAGAGGAGGGAGAACTAGATGAAGGGGGCAACTGGAAGTGGTTGGTCCCTCCAGTTCCTGAGAGCTGCAACAGCTGCCCCGTGGAGTGGGGCCTGCCCGTAGGTTGCAAGCGGCTGCAAGGGCTAACGGGAGAATTTGAAGAGAGTTGAGGGAACGAGGTGGGGGCGGTAGCTGGGGGCGAACTCGGGGGAGCCTTCTGGAATGGTCCAAAGCTGGTGTCCGAAGCCTGCTGCCGAGAGGCCCCTTCTGTCAAATCCAGAGGTCCAGGACACAGCTGCTCCAGTCTGGTAGATATTGGGCTGCCCAGGTTTCGCTGCATTGAGCCAGCGGACGGAGAGCTGCCCAAGGACCGGTGCAATGGACCCAGGCTAGTTGGTGCGGTAAACCCAGCCAACTGCTGGATCTGAAAGGAGGAGGAGGAAAGGGTCTCCAACCCTGGCGTGGGCTGTTGGGATGGTGTGCTTGACGGGGATCCAACAATGGAAGGACCGGCGGAAGACACCAAGGAATGGAGCCTCCTCAAGCGCCTTGGAGTCTGGCTTTGCGACTGCCCCAGAGAACCCAGGACAGAGACCGGGGGGCGGAAGATGGCTGTGGGAAGGCGTGGGTGGTGAGTCAGCGCTATTGCTACCGAAGTGGTGGCGGCGGCGGCTTGCAGAGGAGCCTGGATCAGCGGGGTCCAAATTACGGGCGTGGGAGTCGATGCTGCTGCTGCCGTTGCCGCTTGGAGGTTGTGGGCACAGTGGGCCATTTCGCGATCATGCTGCACAATTTGTTGGATGATCTCGTTCTCCTGGTAGTTGAAGACACCCGAGTTGAGGTCGTGTTGGACCTTATGGAGAAGGATGGAGTTCTTCTTACCTGAAAGGAAGAAGGAGGACAGTGAAGAGCGGCCTTGAGGAGCCACCAACCAGATAAGACACCAGGGGTCGCTCTTCTCCCCGCATCTCCTCCAAGATTCATTTCCATTGGAAATCAAAATGGACGTACAAAAGCCACAGGGTTACAGGTTACAATATATCTGTCAACCCTGAAGCTGGCCTGACTGAGGCCATCTTCAGACTTCAGTGCTAACACACCAGAGGCAATAGAGATAGGGAGTGGGAATAGAGATAGTTGGGGAGTTGTAGTCAAAACAAAATACTTTCTCTTGAGAATCAAGGACATTCCTACAGGTGCTCAGAAGGAGGGGATTGGAGTCACCTAGCAACTGGACACTATCCTGGTTGGACCATGTGACTGTTTTGATTGATTGTGACAAACTTTTAATTAGGTGAAAACCGCCGGAAACCTCAGAGTCTGTTTTCACCAGCCTGTACCAATACGACCTGTTATCCAATAAACCTATTCTTTGAGGAATTTGCCTGCTATGAGTATGTTAATTGGAACCTAGACAATATCATTGATTCTAATTGTTGGAGCCCCTGAGCTCTGCAGATGAACTTTCTTGGGAACATTTGGGTGGAAATAAGATGCAAGGCTTTGGCCACCAAATGAGAAGGAAGGACTCATTGGAGAAGAGCCTAATGCTGGGGACGATGGAGGGCAAAAGAAGAAAGAGACAACAGAGAAGGAGGTGGCTGGATGGAGTTGGCGTGAGCTTAAATGGACTCCGGGGGGTGGTAGAGGACAGGAAAGCCTGGAGGAATTTGTCCATGGGGTTGTGATGGGTTGGACATGACTAACATCAACAAAAGATGCAAGACCAGGTGGTCCTTCAGCCATAATCAGCAGAACTTTCCTTCCTACTCTTCCTAGGACCCATGTCCCTCTCTGCATCTCTCATATGCTCCGAGATGCCACATTAATGCTCTCCTAATCTGATCTGGGCTGAAGAAGAAGAAAAGAAGAATGGAGGCTGGAATGGAAGCATTTGGAGATGGGATCCTCAACCTTAGATGGCTTTCAACACCCACAACAGCAATAACAGAAGTGAAGCTCCAATATTCAATTCAGTGGCAATCTTCTGAATACCATCTGTGTGTGTGTGTGTGTGTGTACTTACCGATGCGGTCCAATCTATCCAGTGCCACTGTTTCGAAGGCCCTTCTCATCATGGGATATTCCTCTAAGACTTCGTTGAAATTGTCCACCGAAAGTGAGTAGAGACGGCAGTACGTGTCAGATCTCACGCTGGCTGTGCGCCGACCACGGGTCAGCAAGCAAATTTCTAGAAGAAAAGAAATACAGTAGACTGAGACAGAAGATATTTTGCTTGCACTGAAGAGTAAAACTATTTACTACTGGGTTTTTTTACAAATATGTCTTCATCATTTATTTGCACTGGTTCCTTAATTGCCACATTATATTCTGGTATCTTACCAAGCCCTGCTGCTAGCTTTGTATATCCGGACAATTCTGTCACTCTTAATAAAACATTAAGACCAGATCATCGACCATGGTAGCCTTCTGCACCGGCTGGAGGGGTTGGGAGTGGGAGGCACTGTTCTTCAGTGGTTCTCCTCCTACCTCTCTGGTCGGTCGCAATCGGTGTTAGTGGGGGGTCAGAGGTCGACCTCTAGGTCTCTCCCTTGTGGGGTACCTCAGGGGTCGGTCCTCTCCCACCTGCTATTTAATATCTACATGAAACCGCTGGGTGAGATCATCCAAGGGCATGGGGTGAGGTATCATCAATATGCCGATGATACCCAGTTATACATCTCCATCCCATGTCCAGCCAACGAAGCAGTGGAAGTGATGTGCTGGTGCCTGGAGGCTGTTGGGGCCTGGATGAGTGTCAACAAACTCAAACTCAACCCAGACAAGACGGAGTGGCTGTGGGTCTTGCCTCCCAAGGACAATTCCATCTGTCCGTCCATCATCCTGGGGGGAGAATCACTGCCCCCCTCAGAGAAGGTTCGCAACTTGGGCGTCCTCGATCCACAGCTCACATTAGAGAAACATCTTTCAGCTGTGGCGAGGGGGGGCATTCGCCCAGGTTTGCCTGGTGCACCAGTTGCGACCCTATTTGGACCGGGAGTCACTGCTCACAGTTGCTCATGCCCTCATCACCTCGAGGCTCAACTACTGTAACACTCTCTACATGGGGCTACCTTTGAAAAGTGTTCGGAAACTTCAGATCGAGCAGAATGCAGCTGCGAGAGCAATCATGGGCTTTCCCAAATATGCCCATGTTACACCAACACTCCGCAGTCTGCATTGGTTGCCGATCAGTTTCCGATCACAATTCAAAGTGTTGGTTATGACCTATAAAGCCCTTCATGGCACCGGGCCAGATTATCTCCGGGACCACCTTCTGCTTCATGAATCCCAGCGACCAGTTAGGTCCCACAGAGTGGGCCTTCTCCGGGTCCCGTCAACTAAACAATGTCGCCTGGCGGGACCCAGGGGAAGAGCCTTCTCTGTGGTGGCCCCGGCCCTCTGGAACCAACTCCCCCCAGAGATTAGAATTGCTCCCACCCACCTTGCCTTTCATAAACTGCTTAAAACCCACCTCTGCCGTCAGGCATGGGGGAATTGAGATCCTCTTTCCCCCTAGGCCTCTACAATTCTATGCATGGTATGTCTGTATGTATGTTTGGTTTTTATATAATGGGTTTTTAATCGTTCTTAGTATTGAATTACTATTGTACACTGTTTTATTGTTGCTGTTAGCCGCCCCGAGTCTCCGGAGAGGGGCGGCATACAAATCCAATAAATAAATAAATAATAAATAAATAAATCTACACAAAAGGATCTACCACTTTGTTTTTGTTACATAACCGAGAGAGGGAAATGTCTTCCTGTACCTCCAAAGTAGGAACCATCGGCCAGCTTGGTCTCTTTGTTGCCTTTGGTGAGCACACTCACCACCCCATGTTGGATGAAGTACATCTTCTTCCCGATGGTGCCTTCTCGAATGATGTAGTCCCCAGGCTGGAAGACCTCAAAACGCAACTTGGTCAGCATGGAGGTGACGAAATTGGGGTCAGCGTTGGCGAATAGAGGCATGGACGCCACCAGTTTCCGGCAGTTAAAGTTGATGATCTCCTAGTTTCCAACAGAAGCAGAAACGTTCTGTGAGATATGGGGAATATTAGCTGGATGTTTAAATAAGGCTCCTTGACCTCCTTCTCCCCTTCTCAGCAAGATAATATACTGCTCAAAATAAATAAATAAAGGGAATAGAATAGAATAGGCATGGGGGAAGTTGAGAATCCAAATACGAACTGAATAATCAAATTATCACAGATAGTCCCCACTCGGTTAAAGACCTTGGTATACCAATAACAAAAGATTTAAGTGCCAAAGCCCACTGCAACAACATAGCCAAGAAGGCTTCAAGAGTTGTAAACCTAATCCTACGTAGCTTCTGCTCTGGCAATCTCACACTACTTACCAGAGCTTACAAAACGTTTGCCAGACCCATCCTCGAATACAGCTCATCTGTTTGGAACCCATATCGCATCTCAGACATTAACACCCTTGAAAATGTCCAAAGATACTTCACCAGAAGAGCCCTTCACTCCTCCACTTGAAATAGAATACCCTATGAGACTAGACTTTCAATCCTGGGCCTAGAAAGCCTAGAACTAAGACGCCTTAAACAAGATCTAAGTGTTGCCCACAAGATCATATGCTGCAACCCTGTGCTACTTGGGCTCCCTTCGCCTTTCTACTGCTCACCTCTTTCAAGGGCTCGCTTAGTTCTCCCAGGATGCTCTCCTCATCAAACATTTTGCCCTGGTACCGATGTTCGTAGTAGTCATGGATTCTCTGGCGCATCTCAGCTGGGAGTTTGTGGAAAGACATGTATTGTTCGACTTGCTTGTACTGTGTGGGGAGAAGAAAGGATCCATCAAGACAGGCGTTGACCTAACCTTTAGTGCACGCTATTAGAAACATAGAAGACTGACAGCAGAAAAAGACCTCACGGTCCATCTAATGATAATTAATTAATAATAATTTATTAGATTTGTATGCCGCCCCTCTCCAAAGACTGGGCCGGCTCACAACACAATACCAATACCAATATACTAATCTAATGTTAATCTAACGTTAAAAAATTGAAAAAACTAATTTAAAAATACATGATAAAAACTTATCTACTACACAGTCATACACACTCAGTCCAACTAAATAAAAAAACATATTAAACACAATCTGAAGTTAGTTGGGGGAAAGATCAAAGGCAACATGAGAAAGTATTATTTTACTGAAAGAGTAGTAGATCCTTGGAACAAACTTCCAGCAGACGTGGTTGGTAAATCCACAGTAACCGAATTTAAACATGCCTGGGATAAACATATATCCATTATAAGATAAAATACAGGAAATAGTAAAAGGGCAGACTAGATGGACCATGGGGTCTTTTTCTGCCGTCAGTCTTCTATGTTTCTATGTTTCTATGTTTCTATAATAAGGTCAGCAAAAAAGGTGGGGGGAGATTAATCCCCCCCAATGCCTGGCGGGAAAGGTGAGTCTTCAACATTTTACGGGAGGCAAGGAGGGTAGGGGCAGTTTGAATCTCCGGGGGGAGTTGATTCCAGAGGGCCGGGGCCGCCACAGAGAAGGCTCTTCCCCTGGGTCACGCCAGACGGCATTGTTTTGTCGACAGGACCCAGAGAAGGCCAACTCTGTGGGACCTAATCGGCCGCTGGGATTTGTGCGGTAGAAGACGGTCTCGTAGGTATTTCTAGTTTACCCTTATACTATTTCCTGTATTTTATTGTAGAATGGATCTGTTTATCCCAGGCATGTTTCAATTCAGTGAATTGATTTACCAACCACGTCTGCTGGGAGTTTGTTCCAAGCCTCTACTCCTCTTTCAGTCAAATCATATTTTCTCACGTTGCTTCTTATCTTTCCCCCAACTAACCTCAGATTATTGCCCCCTTGTTCTTGTGTTCACTTCCCTATTAAAACCTTACTTAACCCTTACTTAACATATTTAAATGTTTCGATCCTGTGCCCCCCCCTTTCCCTTCTGTCCTCCAGACTCTACAGATGGAGTCCGTGAAGTCTTTCCTGATAAAGTTTGATGCTTAAGACCTTCCACCATTTTTGTAGCCGTTCAATTTTATCCATCTCTTTTTGTAGGCGAGGTCTCCAGAACTGGACACAGTATTCCAAATTTTCCGGTTACAGTTTTGGAGGGTTGGGTTTGTAAGTAAAAAAAAAAGTTTTTTGAAAAGAGGCAAATAATAATAATAATCTTGAACACCCGGTTCTTATCTAGAAAAGGTCATAAGTAGAGGCGTTCTTAGGTAGAGGTACAGCTGTATTTCCTTTCTGCTGTTGGTTGCTCAGATCTCATCTCCCCGTGCTTAAGAAAATACCAGTGGCTCTGTTTTTTTCCCCCTTTCTGCCTCCTACACAGGATCATAATTAAGTTCTACCCACTTATCATCCTTCAACATGCAGTCCGCAACCGACAGAGAAAAATACATCAGTCAAGGAAGGTGAGGGGAATATATATATACATTGAAGGCAGATCACAGAAAAAGGGAACACACGCTGAGTTGACTTCAAACACCAAAGATTGAATTGGATGGAACCAACAAGATGCAATTAAACGAATGTGCTGGGCAGCACATCAAATGAGGCATACATCATTAAAAAGCAGAAGAACACGATCGGATTGTGCATACCTAAATCTGATCTCACACACACACACACACACACACACACATGGAATTGTATGCATTATTTCTCACTGGTTCACACAAGGTTTTCCAAACGTTTGTTCAAAAGCATCTACAGTGTTCCCTCGATTTTCGCGGGTTCGAACTTTGAAAACTTTGTCCCGGTACTCATTATTTGTTTAGTACTCAACACTACAAGCTAGAACTCATCACTGTCAATTGCCTTGTGACTCACTGTATTATTCCTTATGGGAAAAAATTGTTTAGCCCTCATCATTTTGGGTGCCTACCAGAACCAATTAACATTGAGTACCAAGGGACCACTGTACCAGATACTGGTCACACCTTTATTTTCAGTTCCTAGTCCCAGTTCTCTTCTATTTAAAATTAGGATGTACAGGGTTCCCTCGATTTTCGCAGGTTCGAACTTCGCAAATAGGCCATACCACGGTTTTTCAAAAAATATTAATTAAAAAATACTTCGTGGGTTTTTTTCCTATACTACAGTTTTTCCCATCTGATGACGTCATACGTCATTGCCAAACTAATAATTTTTGCAAATAAATAACAAAAAAAATAATGATTGTTAATAAATAATTATGTTTAAATATCAGGATCACTAAGTGCCTTATTCAATGGTGAGTACCAGTAATAATGGTGAGTAAATGGTTGTTAAGGGAAGGGGAAATGGTAATTTAGGGGTTTAAAGTGTTAAGGGAAGGCTTGTGATACTGTCCATAGCCAAAAATTGTGTATTTACTTCCGCATCTCTACTTCGCGGAAATTCGACTTTCGCGGGCGGTCTCGGAACGCATCCCCCGTGGAAATCGAGGGAACACTGTATAACAAAAAGATCCCTCGACGGTATGGCCAACGGTACTGCAATGCAGCTCTTTAAATTCATTTTTCCAAGTTGGATTCGGAGTACTGTATCGGCTTCCCAATTTATGCATTGGTCAATCAATGGATTGCGGGGATTGGCTTGGGCCGAGCACTGTCCAGTTTGGAGTCGTCAGAGGAGAAATGTTAAGACTGTCTTCATTCAACACTGAATCTAGGCTGCTTGTTGTGAGTGAAAAAACAGGCATGTACTAATTTGTATACTTGAGACAAATTATAGCCTGGTGTATAATTAATATAATGTAAATATAGTTACTTTAATGCTAATATAATGCTAATATCTGTATATACTACTATTAATTTAATTTTCTTTGATTTTCTTCTCTACTTACCATTGTGTTTTCTTTCTTAAAAGTGGAAAATTAATAAAAATATTTAAAAAGAAAAGGTAAAAAACAAAAGAAAACGGGGATTTCATAACTGCCAACATTAAACAAACAGACAACAGTTAATTTGGCTTCTCCATGTAGTCTTGTTGCTCAGGACTCCTCCATGAGTTTTGCTGCAATGTTTTGTTTGCATTCATTCATTCATTCATTCATTCATTCATTCATTAGTTGGACTTGTATGCCGCCCCTCTCCGAAGACTCGGGGCGGCTCACAACAAGTAAAACAGTCACAACAATCCAATTAATTAAAATATTTAACGATTTAAGAAAACCCCATGTAATAGCAAACACACACACAAACATACCATATATAAATTTAACGTGCCCAGGGGAGATGTTTAGTTTCCCCATGCCTGACGGCAAAGGTGGGTCTTAAGGAGTTTTCGGAAGGCAGGAAGAGTAGGGGCAGTTCTAATCTCCGGGGGGAGTTGGTTCCAGAGAGCCGGTGCCGCCACAGAGAAGGCTCTTCCCCTGGGACCCGCCAACCGACATTGTTTAGTTGACGGGACCCGGAGAAGGCCCACTCTGTGGGACCTAATCGGTCGCTGGGATTCGTGCGGCAGGAGGCGGTGAAGGGCTTTAAAGGTCATAACCAACACTTTGAATTGTGACCGGTAATATACACTGAGTCTATTGCTTATTCTTTCATTGTTCTGTTTAATTGGGAACTGAGCTCATTATTTTTAAATTGAATATCTTCAGCATTGCGTCCATGATACGGATTTCACAAGATAATGTACTTTTAAAGAAAGAAATATTTCCTGTGAGTAACCTATTTATCAACCTACCTACCTACCTACCGCTCCCTACCAACCTATCTATCTATCTGATCTACCATCTACGTGTCACCTATCATTTCACTCTCTATTAATCTTTGTCTATGACCTATGATACACCCCTGTCTCTCTGTCTCTCCTATTGTCTGTCTGTCCATCTATCCATCTGTCCATCATTTATTTATTAATTATTTTATTTATTTATTTATTAGATTTGTAGGCCGCCCCTCTCCGTAGACTCGGGGCGGCTAACAACAGCAAAAGGACAATATGAACAAATCTAATATTAAAAGTAATGTAAAAAAACCCAAATTAAGAAACCAATCATACATACAGACAGACCATGCATAAATTTTATAAGCCTAGGGGGAAGGGAATATCTCAATTCCCCCATGCCTGCTGACAGAGGTGGGTTTTAAGGAGCTTACGAAAGGCAAGGAGGGTGGGGGCAACTCTGATATCTGGGGGGAGTTGGTTCCAGAGGGTCGGGGCCGCCAAACGACATTGTTTAGTCGACGGGACCCGGAGAAGGCCAACTCTGTGGGACCTAACTGGTCGTTGGGATTTGTGCGGCAGAAGACGGTCCCGGAGATATTCTGGTCTGATGCCATGAAGGGCTTTAATCTATCTATCTATCTATCTATCTATCTATCTATCTATCTATCTATCTATCAATCATTTATCCGTCCGTCCGTCCGTCCATCCATCCATCCATCCATCCATCCATCCACCCACCCACCCACCCACCCACCAAACCAACCCACCCACCCACCCAACCACCCACCCAACCACCTATCTATCTATCTATCTATCTATCTATCTATCTATCTATCTATCTATCTATCTATCTATCTATCATTTATCTATCTATCTATCTACCATTTATCTATCCACCCACCCACCCACCCATCCATCCCTTTCATCTCATCTATCACCTATCTCTTGTATCTATCAACACAAAGACATTTTCAGCACTGGACAATTTTCTGCAAAACTTTTCACCTTGGGTAGCTTTTGCAAAAAAAATAATAAAAAGAAAATAATCTTTGTAAGAGCCTAGAGTTACTTGACAAGAGAACAGCTTAAGAAAAATATAAATAAAGAGGTGACAGCGGGATGGGATTGTGGCTCTATTTCTATACTGTTCTTAACTAGGGTTACCTCATCTGCTATCTTGGAAAAGAGCTTCAGAAGTCAAAAGAGCTTTCTGTTCATTCATGGGGGAAAGAAAAGAAAGGACAGCTGACCAGAAGGATCCATTGCCTGGACCACTTCTCAGCAGTGCTTGGATCCTAGAGTAATCCAGCTGCTTCTCACCAAAGCCACCAAAGAAGCCACTTACCTTCTCCTGGTACTGTCGCCGCGAGGAATCCAGAGACTGGATAAGGGCCGTGGCGTGGCCGATGAACATGGCATAGCACGTGGCGCCAACGATCATGCTTAACATTGTGAGCCACACGTCAGACATGCCCACTGGGGCTTGCTGTCCGTAGCCGATACATAGCATGTGGCTCATAGCCTTGAACAGCGCATAGGAATATTGCTTCCCCCAGGAGTCATTCTAAAGAGACAGACAGACGAGAGTTACACAACATGAGATGGACACACTTGGACGGGGTGGGACTGCCTGCCTAGCGCTCGGTGCCCCACTACAACATTCCCATCAACTCTGAAAGGTCAGCGAGGGTCAAATGTCCACCAGGCTTGCCATACCTCGCTAGGTCCAAGCTTGAACACACCTGTATGTAACTAGGTTGGGTATTGCAATACAGAAGCTAACAATGTAAAACTGTACCTTTAAGTGTCATTTGCTGGTTGGCCATAAGAGGGAGCCAATGAGTTCCTCTTGGGGGAGTTTATAGAAACATAGAAACATAGAAGTCTGACGGCAGAAAAAGACCTCATGGTCCATCTAGTCTGCCCTTATACTATTTTCTGTATTTTATCTTAGGATGGATCTATGTTTATCCCAGGCATGTTTAAATTCAGTGACTGTGGATTTATCTACCACGTCTGCTGGAAGATTGTTCCAAGGATCTACTACTCGTTCAGTAAAATAATATTTTCTCATGTTGCTATTGATCTTTCCCCCAACTAGCTTCAGATTGTGTCCCCTTGTTCTTGTGTTCACTTTCCTATTAAAAACACTTCCCTCCTGAACCTCATTTAACCCTTTAACATATTTAAATGTTTCGATCATGTCCCCCCTTTTCCTTCTGTCCTCCAGACTATACAGATTGAGTTCATGAAGTCTTTCCTGATGCGTTTTATGCTTAAGACCTTCCACCATTCTTGTAGCCCGTCTTTGGACCCGTTCAATTTTGTCAAAGACGGGCTACAAGAATGGTGGAAGGTCTTAAGCATAAAATGTATCAGGAAAGACTTCATGAACTCCATCTGTATAGTCTGGAGTACAGACTATACAGATTGAGTTCATTCCTGATACATTTTATGTTTAAGACCTTCCACCATTCTTTATACGAGAGAGTTGTATTTGCTGTGTGTATATTTTGCTGTGTGCATTAACCTGGTTTGTAAACCATTATTAGGATTTTATGTGTATGATATTTGGACTATGTAACTACTATTGCTTACTTGCCTATTTGCATATAATAATATTATTCTATTTTTGTATTAAGTTAGTCATTGACTGACTAACCCACATTGCTACCTAGACATTCTAACAACACCAGTGGTTGGTTGGTTGGTGAGAACCTCAAGTTGGAACAGGCAATCGCACCAGTTCTTTTTCTAATTTCTCAAAATGCACTTGACTAGCATCTGTTTGGGGCAGTGGTGTCCATGAGGGTGGGGTGTCCATTAAGACATGTTCTGTACCACCATGAATACTACGGTACCAAATATTTTCAAGTAAGTTTAGATGTACACATTATCTAAACTGAGGCTCTAAAGCAGTGTTTTTCAACCAGTGTGCCGTGGCACACTAGTGTGCCGCGAGACATGGTCAGGTGTGCTGCGAAGAAGGAAGCTCAGGTTCTGGTCTTGCAACTTTTTGTTGAGAGTGTGAGAGTGAGAAAGAGAGAAAGAAAGAAAGAGAGAGAAAGAAAGCAAGAGAGAGAGAGAGAGAAAAGGAGAGGAAGGGAGAGAGAGAGAAAGAAAGCAAGAGAGAGAGAGAAAAGGAGAGGAAGGGAGGGAGAGAGAGAGAGAGAAATGAGCAAAAAGGGGAGGAAAAAAGAGAAATGAGAAAATGATTGAGACAGAGAATGAGAGGAAAGAGAGACGAACAAAAGAGAGAAAGAAGTGACTCTTGATTTAAAGCATTTGATAAAAAGCACCCAAAGAATATGAGAGAAAAAAACCTAGCCCTCACCTGTTTTTAGAAATGGTTCAAGAATGTGTATACACACACACACAAGGGTGGGGAGGGGACAGGGATGGAAAAAGAGAGGAGAGTGTCTTAGGGTGTCATTTTGTGTCATTTTGGTTGGTGGTGTGTCCCAGGATTTTGTAAATGTAAAAAATGTGCCGCGGCTCAAAAAAGGTTGAAAATCACTGCTCTAAAGCAGGGGTTCTCAACCTTTCTATTGCCGCAACCCCTTAATACAGTATCTCATGTTGTAGTGACTCCCAACCATAAGTCTAGCGCCAATTCTCCCAAAAGAGCTTTAAGCTGATTGGCAGGAAGGTCAGAGGGACACCCCCACTGATTGGTCAGATTGTAAAAATACGTTCCATGGCGCCAGAATAGAAGTTTTAGTTCCTAACACCAGGGAAAATTTGTCTTTTCTCAGGGTCTTAGGGGACCCCTGTGAAACGGCCGTTCGATCCCCAAACGGATCCTGACTCCTGTTGTGGTTAGCTCTGGCCCAGCTCCTGCCCCAAGGACTGTGGATGTGGGGGAGACATCCACATGCTGCAGGCCTGTTTTGCCCCCAGTGGCATCTGCTGATGAAGGCTCCTCTGACCAAGAAGACATGAGTGACAGGGAGGAGGAGAGTGTGGCAGACAGCTCAGAAGGAGATCAATTATCTAGTTCCTCCTTGGATTCGGAACAAGAGTTAATGATACAGCCACGCATGTGGAGAGCGATGCACAGGCAGCAACAACTGAGAGATTATTATCAAAGAAAATGAGGCCACCTGTGGTTGGGTGGGGCTGTGGTCATTAGTGAGGCTGCTATAAAGAGCAGCCTGTGGGTTTGGCCATTGTGGAGGATTATCTGATCGTGGTGCTTCGTGACTGCTTTACTGACTTTGACCTTTTGTGTGCTGATTTTTCCCCGCTTTGAAACTAAACCAGGGCAAAGTGTGTTTCACTTTGTGAAAGAAGAAGGACTGTGAATTGCCTCACAGCTGCAAGCTAAGTATCACAGAACTGATAAGGGACTTGTACCAATTACCAGTTTGTTTGGAGACGAGGGCTCTTTGCTATACCAAAAGAGGGCTTGGTTTAAGGGAATTTTCATTATAAAGAACATTGTTTTGAATTTTCAAACGTGTGTGTGTGTCTGAAATTTGTACCTGTGAATTTTTGGGAGGATTCTACCAGAGAGCCCGACAGAACAACCCCCAGGTTGAGAACCACTGACCTAAACCTTTCAAGCCACCTGAATCCAGAGAAGAAGTATGCCTCAACATCTAAGAAGACATCTTCATATTAAACGGTTTGGAGAGGAACCCACGACACAACCTCCTTTCCAAAGCCTAAAGCATCTTCATTCAGCCCCTCCAAAAATTCATCTACGTGCCCCCTGATCTGAATATAAATAAGTAAATAAACAAACAGCACAATCAAAGTTTTGTCCTTTTGTGTGTGTGTGCATGGGGGGGGGGAGGAAATTTCCACTCCCATGGATGCAACTAGTCTGAAAGCTATTGTGCTACTTGGAATATTATCCTGGAGAAGGTCCTCTTGGAACTTGGATGATCTTCCTTGGAATTCTAGACTAAGTATCTGTACCTCCATCAGCCTCTCTGACCCACGATAACCTTACATTGTGTGAACGTCAGCTGCACACACAAGAATTCTGGGAGTTGAAGTCCACACGTCTTAAAGTTATCGAAGCTGAGAAAGACTGTTGTAGAATGGACGAATATGTGAAGCTTTTGAATACAGTCTTAGCAAACATAAAGATGTCCGGATAGACAGACATGAAACAACATGTAATCTCGGCTTGATCCAAGAGAACCTTCTCTGTCACCATGAAAATCCTTTCAAGTAAGTTTAGATGTAGGCATTATCTAAACTGAGGATCGTTAGTGGGAGCATGTACACACCAAGACAAATGCCTTGTTTGTTCAATCACACTGGGTCAGTAAAATTCTATTCTATTCTACTATTCTATTCTGTTCTGTTCTATTCTATTCTACTCTACTTACTCTATTCTACTCTACTCTACTCTACTCTACTTACCCTACCCTACCCTATTCTATTTTACTGTACTCTACTCTACTCTACCCTATTCAACTGTACTCTACTCTACTTACTCTACTCTACTCTATTCAACTGTACTCTACTCTACTTACTCTACTCTACTCAACTGTACTCTACTCTACTTACTATACTCTACTTACTCTACTCTACTCTACTCTATTCAACTGTACTCTACTCTACTTACTCTACTCTATTCAACTGTACTCTACTCTACTTTACTCTACTCTACTCTATTCTACTCTATTCAACTGTACTCTACTCTACTTACTCTACTCTATTCAACTGTACTCTACTCTACTTACTCTACTCTACTCTATTCAACTGTACTCTACTCTACTGTACTTACTCTACTCTACTCTATTCAACTGTACTCTACTCTACTTTACTCTACTCTATTCTACTCTATTCAACTGTACTCTACTCTACTTACTCTACTCTATTCAACTGTACTCTACTCTACTTACTCTACTCTACTCTATTCAACTGTACTCTACTCTACTTACTCTACTCTATTCAACTGTACTCTGCTTACTCTACTCTACTCTATTCAACTGTACTCTACTCTACTCTATTGTACTCTATTCAACTGTACTCTACTCTACTCTACTTACTCTACTCTATTCAACTGTACTCTACTCTACTCTATTGTACTCTATTCAACTGTACTCTACTCTACTCTACTTACTCTACTCTATTCAACTGTACTCTACTCTATTCTACTCTATTCAACTGTACTCTACTTACTCTACTCTACTCTATTCAACTGTACTCTACTCTATTCTACTCTATTCAACTGTACTCTACTTACTCTACTCTACTCTATTCAACTGTACTCTACTCTACTTACTCTACTCTATTCAACTGTACTCTACTCTACTTACTCTACTCTACTCTATTCAACTGTACTCTACTCTACTCTGTTGTACTCTATTCAACTGTACTCTACTCTACTCTACTCTACTTTACTCTATTCTATTATTCTAAACCTTTGAAGCTATCTGAATCCAGGAGAAAAAAATATGCCACAACATCTTCATATAAAACGGTTGGAGAGGAACCCACGACAGAGCCTCCTTCCCAAAGCCCAAAGCATCTTCAGCCCCTCCCAAAATTCATCTACGTGCCCCCTGATCTGAATATAAATAAGCAAATAAATAAACGAAGTTCTGAACAGCCTCAGAATCACACCTTCTTTCATTCATGACTTAGAAGCAGCCGAGACCCTGTTCCTCAAACTTCCTGTTGTGGATCAATCATTCCGGATTTCACCTGTTCTACTTTTCGAGCTTCTATTCTTGGGTCTCCCCTTCCTTCTCTGGGCTTCAGACCATCCACGTTCCTTCCTCTAAATCAGTGATTTTCAACCTCTTTTGAGCTGCAGCACATTTTTTACATTTACAAAACCATGGGGCACATTGAGTGTGTGTGTGTAGGGGCAGCTAAAAAAAGTTTGGACAAAAAAATTCTCTCTTCCTTTCGCTCTATTTCTCTCTCCCTCCCTCTTTCTCTCCCTCTTTTTTTCTCTCTCTCCATCCCTCTTTCTTTCTCTCTTCCTTCTTTCCTCTTTTTTGCTCTCTTTCTCTCTCCCAACCTCCCTCTATGTCTTTCTCTCTCCCACCTTCCCTCCCTCTCTCTCTCTCTTGCTTTCTTTCTTTCTCTCTCTTTCTCTCTCTTGCTTTCTTGCTCTCTTGCTCTCTCTTGCTTTCTCTCTCTCTTTCTTTCTTTCTTTCTCTCTTGTTTTCTTTCTCTTGCTTGCTTTCTCTCTCTCTTGCTCTCTCTTTCTTTCTCTCTCTCTTGCTCTTTCTTTCTTTCTCTCTTTCTCTCTTTCTCTCTCTTTCTCTCTCTCTTGTTTTCTTTCTCTCTCTGAGCTTTGCGGCACACCTGACCATGTCTCATGACACACTAGTGTGCCATGGCACACTGGTTGAAAAACACTGCTCTAAATAAACTTACAAAGGAAGAATCAGCCTCTAGGATATTTTTCCTGGAAGCCTCGGGGAAGATGGGTCCCGCGGCTTTTAACTCCTACAAACCACACCTGTCTGCAAAAGTCTGCCTTCTGTTACCTGTCTTGTTACCACGTCCACATGGGGAGTCGTGGGGAGCGGTATGGCACTTCCAAAATAGATCCCTCTTTTAATAAACAAATTGTGCCTGAGGCTCGGTGACACATCTGCACCGCTGCTTCTCCAGAAGGTGAGGTGGCAAATGCTATTTTGGCTGGAGGCCCGTGCAACCGCTTTGATGGGGGCGGAAAATAAATCCGCTCTTCAGTTTGGAGAATAGAGGTAGGGGGGCTCCTTGTATATTTTATTCATTCATATTTATTTATTGGATTTGTATGGCGCCCTTCTCCGTGGAGTCACAACATTTCAACCATAAACAGTGTACAAAATATAACTGGATCCAATTAATGAACTAGTTAATCTAAAACATTATAAACATAGAAACATAGAAACATAGAAGTCTGACGGCAGAAAAAGACCTCATGGTCCATCTAGTCTGCCCTTATACTATTTCTGTATTTTATCTTAGGATGGATATATGTTTATCCCAGGCATGTTTAAATTCAGTTACTGTGGATTTATCTACCACATCTGCTGGAAGTTTGTTCCAAGGATCTACTACTCTTTCAGTAAAATAATATTTTCTCATGTTGCTTTTGATCTTTCCCCCAACTAACTTCAGATTGTGTCCCCTTGTTCTTGTGTTCACTTTCCTATTAAAAACACTTCCCTCCTGGACCTTATTTAACCCTTTAACATATTTAAATGTTTCAATCATGCCCCCCCTTTTCCTTCTGTCCTCCAGACTATACAGATGGAGTTCATGAAGTCTTTCCTGATATGTTTTATGCTTAAGACCTTCCACCATTCTTGTGGCCCGTCTTTGGACCCGTTCAATTTTGTCAATATCTTTTTGTAGGTGAGGTCTCCAGAACTGAACACAGTATTCCAAATGGGGTCTCACCAGCATTCTATATAGCGGGATCATAATCTCCCTCTTCCTGCTTGTTATACCTCTAGCTATGCAGCCAAGCATCCTACTTGCTTTCCCTACCGCCTGACTGCACTGTTCACCCATTTGGAGACTGTCAGAAATCACGACCCCTAAATCCTTCTCTTCTGAAGTTTTTGCTAACACAGAACTGCCAATACAATACTCAGATTGAGGATTCCTTTCCCCCAAGTGCATTATTTTACATTTGGAAACATTAAGCCGCAGTTTCCATTGCTTTGACCATTTAAAAGTCAAATGTCAAAAATCACTCACTCAAATACAAGCGTATACAGTGTCTAGGACAGTGTTTCTCAACCTTGGCAGCTTGAAGATGTGTGGACTTCAACTCCCAGAATTCCCCAGCCAGCAACGCTGGCTGAGGAATTCTGGGAGTTGAAGTCCACACATCTTCAAACTGCTAAGGTTGAGAAACACTGGTCTAGAGGCTGGGATTTAATGACTCCAATCCTGGTGGCATAAATAAGTCTTCAAGTTATTACTTGGAGCCGAGGTGGCGCAGTGGGTAGAGTGCAGCACTGCAGGCCACTAAAGCTGACTGCTAGATCTGCAGGTCAGCGGTTCAAATCTCACCACCGGCTCAAGGTTGACTCAGCCTTCCATCCTTCCGGGGTGGGTCAAATGAGGACCCGGATTGTGGGGGCAGTAGGCTGGCTCTGTTAAAAAGTGCTATGGCTAACATGCTGTAAGCCGCCCTGAGTCTAAGGAGAAGGGCGGCATTAAAAAATTGAATAAATAAATTAATAAATTACAAAAGGCAAGGAGGGTGGGGGCAATACGAATCTCTGGGGGGAGCTGATTCCAGAGGGTATATATTTGTATTTGTATTTATTAGATTTGTATGCCGCCCCTCTCCGAAGACTCGGGACGGCTAACAACAATAAAAAAGACAATGTGAACAAATCTAATATTAAAAATAATCTTAAAAACCCCAATTTAAAGAATCAATCATACATACAAGCATACCATGTATAAATTCTATAAGCCTAGGGGGAAGGGAAAATTTCAATTCCCCCATGCCTGACGACAGAGGTGGGTTTTAAGGAGCTTGCAAAAGGTAAGGAGGATGGGGGCAACTCTGATATCTGGGGTGAGCTGGTTCCAGAGGGTCGGGGCCGCCACAGAGAAGGCTCTTCTCCTGGGTCCCGCCAAACGACATTGTTTAGTCGACGGGTCCTGGAGAAGGCCGACTCGGTGGGACCTAACCGGTCGCTGGGATTTGTGCAGCAGAAGGCGGTCCCGGAGATATTCTGGTCCAGTGCCATGAAGGGCTTTATAGGTCATAACCAACACTTTGAATTGTGACCGGAAACTGATCGGCAACCAATGCAGACTGCGGAGTGTTGGTGTTACATGGGCATTTTTGGGAAAGCCCATGACTGCTCTCGCAGCTGCATTCTGCACGATCTGAAGTTTCCGAACACTCTTCAAAGGTAGCCCCATGTAGAGAGCGTTACAGTAGTCGAGCCTCGAGGTGATGAGCCCCGAGAACCCCAGGGTGATATGGAGCACATCAACTGATTTCTCTAATTGTTGTCACTGGTGGAGGTGACGATATATTGGGTTTTGTATTTGGGAATTTTATTTCTGCAAAGCTGCCTGGAGTCACCACCATTTCTGACCTTCAGGACGTTATCCTGAAAAGACAAATGCCACTTTTAGTTACAGTGTGGACTTTGGTGTGGTCCAATGTTTAGCTAAGTGGGGAAAGCACTCGGCTGTTTTGTTTGCCAATCTTCTTCTAAGCTGCTTCTTCCGGTCAACATTTCCGAATGTCCTTGAAAAGTCAGGTAGAAAATGTTCTCAGAATCGAAAGTAGCTTGTGTGCTCAGAAGCTCAACCTCCCCCCCCCAATATGGGCCAAGTCAAGAGAACAGCCAACACTGATGTTCTGAGAATTTCAAACTATATTTTACTGAAATGAACAAAGAACATCCAGCATGGAACTGCTAAATCTGTAACCATGGCTGGGCGGCTGGGGATTGGCAGGGGTTCGGGAGAACCTCTAGCTCAGATTCTGTACAGTTCGGAGAACCCCCAGATCCCACTCCTGGCTGGTCCTGTCTCCCCAGAAGTCCCTACAAAGCCTGTTTTGGATGCAGGTAACTGCAAGCTGCATGCAAAGGCTTAGGGAGGACAAAAAACAGTCTTATTGGCCACCTGGAAGTTCAGAAGGCTGGAAACAGGCCCATTTCTGACTTCCAGAGTCTGGGGAGGCTGTTTTCACCCTCCTGGAGGCTCAAGGAAAACCTCTGGAGCCCAAGGGGGCTGTTTTCACCCTCCTGGAGGCTCAAGGAAAACCTCTGGAGCCCAAGGGGGCTGTTTTCACCCTCCTGGAGGCTCAAGGAAAACCTCTGGAGCCCAAGGGGGCTGTTTTCACCCTCCTGGAGGCTCCAGCAAAGCCTGCAGAGCCTAGGGGGGCTGTCTTCGCCCTCCTGGAGGCTCAAGGAAAACCTTTGGAGCCCAAGGGAGCTGTTTTGCCCTCCTGGAGGCTCCAGCAAAGCCTGCAGAGCCTAGGGGGGCTGTCTTCGCCCTCCTGGAGGCTCAAGGAAAACCTTTGGAGCCCAAGGGAGCTGTTTTGCCCTCCTGGAGGCTCCAGCAAAACCTGCAGAGCCTAGGGAGGCTGTTTTCACCCTCCTGGAGGCTCAACAAAAGCCTGCAGAGCCTAGGGAGGCTATTTTTACCCTCCTGAAGGCTCAAGGAAAGCCTCCAGAGCCCCCAACCCCACTGTGGTGCAGGAGGCCGACTAGGCTATTCCCACCATGGTCACACATGCCCCTAGCAATCAGGCAGAGACCCCCTTGCTAAAATGTTTGAAGCCCACCCTTGTTCTGAAACCATTAATGGGCTAAAAGGAGGAGCTGGATTTGGATTGCTTGTGAACGTGTACTGACTCCAAACTGATTCCTCTCTTGACTCCAACCCCAGGCTCTGCCTCTTCTTCTCCTAAGATCTGTTTTCCTCTGATAGACTTGGGTCCAGATCCTCCAAACAGAGAGCTGCTTCTGGGTCCACCTCAACTCTACTTCTTAGCCTGCCTGGAGCAGAGAAGACTCAACCAGACTAGGCTTTGGGGCCCCATCTCAAGCACAAAGCACAATTGCCAACCAATTCAACAAATCCTTCCTCCCTTCCATAATTGGCTCCATAAAACTGGATCTGAATCCTTTCAAATTGCTAACCATTCACCATGACGGATGGACCTGCTGGGAACTGCAATACTACATCCTTTGAATGTTGTGGCTTCTCAGCCCTAATGTATGAATTCTACCTTAAAGAATTCATTCACAAAATATGAAGAACTTTGAAACTAAGGTAGGTGAGAGGGACATAATTAATTTGCCCTCTGTCCTGATACACTGATATTCATTAATCCATGCATTCATTGATCCATTCATTCCTTATTCCATTCATTCATTGATCCATCATCCATCCATCCATCATTTCTAAATGGGACTAAGATCATTTCCTGATTGCAGGTGCCTTGAAACAATATAGAAACATACAAACATAGAAGACTGACGGCAGAAAAAGACCTCATGGTCCATCTAGTCTGCCCTTATACTATTTCCTGTATTTTATCTTACAATGGGTATATGTTTATCCCAGGCATGTTTCAATTCAGTTACTGTGGATTTACCAACCACGTCTGCTGGAAGTTTGTTCCAAGCATCTACTACTCTTTCAGTCAAATAATATTTTCTCATGTTGCTTTTGATCTTTCCCCCAACTAACTTCAGATTGTGTCCCCTTGTTCTTGTGTTCACTTTCCTATTAAAAACACTTCCCTCCTGGACCTTATTTAACCCTTTAACATATTTAAATGTTTCGATCATGTCCCCCCTTTTTCTTCTG
Source organism: Erythrolamprus reginae (assembly GCF_031021105.1). NCBI lineage: Eukaryota > Metazoa > Chordata > Lepidosauria > Squamata > Dipsadidae > Erythrolamprus > Erythrolamprus reginae. Next base: position 5,539,829 of record NC_091959.1, on the reverse strand, counting down.
TCCTCCAGACTATACAGATGGAGTTCATCAAGTCTTTCCTGATATGTTTTATGCTTAAGACCTTCCACCATTCTTGTAGCCCGTCTTTGGACCCGTTCAATTTTGTCCATATCTTTTTGTAGGTGAGGTCTCCAGAACTGAACACAGTATTCCAAATGGGGTCTCACCAGCGCTCTATATAAGGGGATCACAATCTCCCTCTTCCTGCTTGTTATACCTCTAGCTATGCAGCCAAGCATCCTACTTGCTTTTCCTACTGCCCGACCACACTGCTCACCCATTTTGAGACTGTCAGAAATCAAATATCTACTTTAATGGACATTTTTTCTCACCTATTACAGGAAGATATGATGGTCACACTAATTTTTCCTTAAAATATTTCTTTTTCTTCCTCTCATATAACCACAAATCCGGAAGTTCAGGGAGCCATTTCCCTCCACTAAACAAATGTGGACGTAGCCTAGTCTAGATTCCCTCTCTCCTTTTATTAAAAAGGTTATAAATTTATATTTGACTTTCCTTGCTGGAGTGTTCATGAAATTCCAACGGGAGGAATGTTCTGGGTTTTTTGCACTCATCAAGGGATGAGGAAGTGGCTGATGGAATAGAGAACACCCACCTACCCACCTCCTTAGACAGAAGTCAGGGAACATCTCAGCTCTATTCATTGTACGAGACGGTGGTTCACCGGTGCCAAAACAGTTGCAGTATAGCATAAATATGTTAGAATAGGATTGTATTATAATTATATATATCTGGACCTCTAGCATAAAAATGCTCTGCGTATTATAATCCAGGATAGGAGGGCACTAAACTTGCCTAGTCTGCATTCCTGGTAATTACAACAGGGAAACAAAAGGGCTCAATAAACATCTTACTAATAAACAAAGTTTACATCACTCTGGACAGGACGTTATAGGATCAAAGGGGGAGATTTACATTGCCTGAAGCCAACACAGGACTAGAGGGTGATTAAGGAAGATTAGTTGAGATAAGGCAGAAGGCTTCAGAGAAATTAGGTGTGAGAAACATCTGCTCTGAGGAAGAGTTTTCTAGGAAATTGTTTTGTGATATCTATGGGAAAAGGAAGAACTCAAAAGATATGTTTGAAGTTATGTTATTGGATGTATCACTTGACACATACGTGTAATTATCCTCATTTCCTTATGCTCCTAAATAAAAAGAGGTACATGGCCCTATATGATTCTTGACAAATGTATATTTTATTTTATGTACGTTGAGAGCATATGCACCAAGACAAGTTCCTTGTGTGTCCAATCACACTTGGCCAATAAAATTCTATTCTATTCTATTCTATTCTATACCGTGTCACTTCACCCAGAGAGAGAATGTGTCCAAGTTTTCTTTCTAGGATTCGCGTTCGTGAGTGATCCCACACACTGGGTTGCCCTTAGCCCCTTTTGAGGACATTGTCTTCACCAGGGACTTTGACAGCATCCACACAAAACCAGTCAGCAACTTACCACCATACGATTCAGCGAAACCCAACAGTCCCCTGGAAATTCTTGGAGCATGGGCACCAGGAACTGGAGGCAGCCATCCCAATGGCACAACAACAGCATCATGCCAATCAAGTTGACGATCCGTACCACGGCACTGGCCAGGTCGTAGGTCATATGGAAGATCTAGAAGAAGAAGATTAGCCAGTAAGCCCCAGATTTGCAGCAATCCTTTCCCAGAATAGCTCCTTGTTGGGATAGATTCGTGGGACCAAAGACACGGGAGAGCCACAGGAGTACCTTAAACAAACAAAAAGTCTTGATTTTTTTTAAAAAAAAAAATCTAAAAGGTGAAGGCAGCGTTGGAAAGTTTGTCTGAATGAGAGTGATTGGTTTTTAAGGATTTGCGGTTTTACATTAGTTAGATTAATTTTAAATTTGGATTTAGGGTGGTTTTTTTTAATTGTTCTTTTATATGTTGTAAGCTGCCCCGAATCTTCGGGGATGGGTGGCATATAAGTCCAAATAATTAATAAATAAATAAATAAATAAATAAATAGATAGATAGATAGATAGATAGATAGATAAATAAATAAATAGTTTTATATGTTTTTAATATTAGATTTGTTACACTGTTATATTGCTTCTATTGCTGTTGTGAGCCGCCCCGAGTCTTCGGAGAGGGGCGGCATACAAATCTAATAAAATAAATAAATAAATAAATAAATAAATAAATAGTTTTATATGTTTTAATATTAGATTTGTTACACTGTTATATTGTTTTTATTGTTGTTGTGAGCCGCCCCGAGTCTTCGGAGAGGGGCGGCATACAAATCTAATAAATAAATAAAATAAATAAATAAATAAATAGTTTTATATGTTTTAATATTAGATTTGTTACACTGTTATATTGTTTTTATTGTTGTTGTGAGCCGCCCCGAGTCTTCGGAGAGGGGCGGCATACAAATCTAATAAATAAATAAAATAAATAAATAAATAAAGTTCACTGCCAACAATATGGAAATGTTGACTCATTACAGCAATAGCCCTTAGACTTATACTGTATACTGCTTCACACTGCTTTAAAACTCTTTCTGAGTGGTTTGTGGAGTCAACAATCTGGGTCTCCATTTTTCCAACTTCAGAAAGATGGAAGGCTGACTCAACCCAATCAGCCAGTAGCCCATAGAATTGCTGGCTTAAGCTCATCCAGGAAGCATCCTGATGCCATGGGGGAATCCAAAAACTCCAAATCTAGCTCATTTCTCTAACCACAACACCACCAGCAGGATTTGATGATGCTTAAGCGATGCACAAGAGGTGATAGACACATAGATGTTGTGGTTAGCTCTGGCCCACCTCCTGCCCCAAGGAATGTGCAGGTGGATGTGGGGGAAACATCCACATGCCACAGGCCTGTTTTGCTCCCGATGGAATCTGCCAATGAAACCTCCTCTGACCAAAGCAGCATGAGTGACAGGGAAGAGGGGAGTTTGGCAGACAGCCCAGGAGGAAATCAATCATCTGTATCATCCCTGGATTCTGAACAAGAATTAATGACACATCCACGCACGCATAGAGTGATGCATAGGAGACAACAACTGAAGGATTATTACAAGAGAAAATGAGGCCACCAGTGGTTGGGTAGGGCTGCTGTAATTAGTGCTACAGATAAAAGTGCAGCTTGGTGTTTTAGCCTCATGGCAGTTTATCTAATTCATTGTTTCGTCAAGATCGTAGTTTTTGTGCTGTTCAAGATTGTTTGTGGACTCTCTGGACTTTAGAATTAGACTCAATTTCCCAGTTATTGGGTGAGCAATTGGATTGCATTTCACCTGTGCCTTGTGTGTACCAGAAAATCCCTTTGACATTTAAAAAGGGAGCTGTTTCTGTTTTTCTGTTTATAAAAACTTTTGGGTTTTCCTTTTATTGTGTGGTGTGTGTCTTCCTGGACTAATTACCCTGTAATTACGGGCAGTTGAAACACACCGGCAGAATAGATAGATAGATAGATGGATGGATGGAAAGGAAGAAAAGAATGAAAGAATGAAAGAATGAAAGAATGAAAGAATGAAAGAAAGAAAGAGAAAGAAAGAAAGAAAGAAAGAAAGAAAGAAAGAAAGAAAGAAAGAAAGAAAGAACATGGCTGGCTTTCCATACAGCCAACTCAAAACAGGCAGGACTTTTCTCTGAGATCTCCCCTGTTCCTGGATAAGAAATAGATTTGGCAGAGTGTGGAGATATCGGAAATGTAGCTGACTTTATTTGCACGGACATCCCAGACAAATCGGCCCCGTTGCCAGGCGATCCCTTTGATCAAGTGACTTATTTTGTCCACAAGGTAGAACTGTTCCTCCCATGCGCTCTACAAACTGTCAGCGGAGGTAGAGGTGCTGTGTGGTACACAAGGGGGGGATTAACATCCCTTTCGATGTTTAAATGCACAACTCACAAAGGCCATCGGCGGACGGGAGTTTTGTGATTCTCAGCAGAGTTGTGGCCCCAGGAAAAATAACATCAACCAAAGCCTCCTTCCAAACAGTCAGATTAAATTTGAATGCGAAGTTGGGCTGGCTCAGAATGTGTGTGTTTGTGTGTGTGTGTGTTTTCAAGAACAGGAGCAACTGGAAAGATGTGTAAGAGGACACTAATAGGATGTTAAATATACAGGGGGTGGACAAAATAATGGAAACATCTGGAAAATCCAGATTTGTGAAGCTCCCTTCAAACAGTTTTTGTAGAAACTGGGTTCTGTACGTGTCTATTGAGCTCTGCAGTGATTTTAGGAGCTGCGGTCTTGCGATCCGCTCTAACAATTTGCTTTAGAGTCCGACGGTCTCTCTCAGACCACTTTGACTTTCGACCAGACCTGTGCTGGGTGAGGACGTTTTCCTTCTCTTTCAAAAGCAGTCATGACTTTTGACACATGACCTCTTGAAATGCCAAATATCCGGGCACTTTCTGTTACACTAGCGCCTGCCATTCGAGCACCAACAATTGGGCCTCTTTGAAAGTCTGAGAGCTCTGCCATTTCTAGAAGGTTAGAACCAATTTCCTTAAATTTCTGTAAAAAAAAAAAAGGTAGTTTAAAAAAACATATGAAATAACAGAATTTCTTGAAAAAAAACATTAAAATATGTCAAGTTTTGATTGATTTGAACATGTTCAAACATTATGATGCCAAAAAGTCGAGTGTTTCTATTTTTTTCATCCACCCCCTGTATGATGGACAATTACAAAGGAAATGGCAGCATTAGTCAAAAGGAATGAGATGGGAGAATTTAGAGAAATAAAAGAAGCAGCGATAGAAAGCGCTCAGGCGGTAATAGTCCTAGGCTGGAAGGATGCGACAAAATGGACAATACAAAATTGGTATCGTTATATGGTGGATCACATTCAGTTTGCGATTATGGATAAAAGGATTAATTCGGCCAAAGAAACTAATCTACAGGAATTGATGGGACAAGGTAAGAGGACATGTGGTTAGTAGAATTCGAGACCTAGGTATAAAGAATAAATTAGAATTACTTTATAATAATAATAATAATAATAATAATAATAATAATAATAATAATAATGGAAAGCAATGGAAACTGCAGTTTAATGTTTCCAAATGTAAAATAATGCACTTGGGGAAAAGGAATCCTCAATCTGAGTATTGTATTGGCAGTTCTGTGTTAGCAAAAACTTCAGAAGAGAAGGATTTAGGGGTAGTGATTTCTGACAGTCTCAAAATGGGTGAGCAGTGCGGTCAGGCGGTATGGAAAGCAAGTAGGATGCTTGGCTGCATAGCTAAAGGTATAACAAGCATGGAGCGCTGGTGAGACCACATTTGGAATACTGTGTTCAGTTCTGGAGACCTCACCTACAAAAAGATATTGACAAAATTGAACGGGTCCAAAGACGGGCTACAAGAATGGTGGAAGGTCTTAAGCATAAAACATATCAGTAAAGACTTAATGACCTCAATCTGTATAGTCTGGAGGACAGAAGGAAAAGGGGGGACATGATCGAAACATTTAAATATGTTAAAGGGTTAAATAAGATTCAGGAGGGAAGTGTTTTTAATAGGAAAGTGAACACAAGAACAAGGGGACACAATCTGAAATTAGTTGGGGGAAAGATCAAAAGCAACATGAGAAAACATTATTTTACTGAAAGAGTAGTAGCTGCAACGACTCTGGCATAAGCCCATGAAAGTGGTCCCAGTGGTCCTTGGCACGCTGGGCGCAGTATCAAAGGATCTCAGCAGACATTTGAAAACCATCGGAATTGACAAAATCTCCATCTGTCAATTGCAAAAGGCCGCTTTACTGGGATCGGCAAACATAATTCACCGCTACATCACGCAGTCCTAGGTGCTTGGGAAGCGCCCGACTGGTGATGAAATACGAAATCCAGCATAGTGATCTCGTTTGCTGTGTTGTACTGATATAACAATAATAATAACAACAACAATAATAATGTGAGATAAACCACGACTACAATCAAAAGACGTTTCTCTCCATGCCTTGAAGTCAAATTAGAAGGACAAAATAACTAACATGAGTACCACAGTAGATGGCAGCAGCTAACCAGCCTTGGCTGATTACGGAGACGCTTAGTAGGGTCCAACCTGTTAAGGCAGGTGGAAGGAAGACCATGAGGAAAGTCCAGAGCGATAAGCCAAATGAAAAACCGAAGAATCGGTTTAGAAGACAGTACTAGCAAGCCTTTTATGTGTTGCATTGTGGTCAAGAAAAGCACAGGAAAGACGCCACTTTGACTTAAAATATTTTTTTCTGGGATTAAAAAAATAAAATCCTTGCTACCAATTTAAGATATCACCGATCTCTTTAATGGCAAAACCTGCCTGGATATGCACAGAAATATATACTGCTGAAAAAAATAAAGGGAACACTCAAATAACACATATTGGATCAGAATGAATGCATTATTCTCATTGAATGTTCTGTACAAAGTTGAATGTGCACAACAGCCTGTGAAATTGATTGTCAATAATTGTTGTTTCCTAAGTGGACAGTTTGATTTCACAGAAGTTTGATTTACTTGGAGTTTTATTGCATGGTTTAAGTGTTCCCTTTAATTTTTTTGAGCAGTGTATATGGTGTGTGCATGCATGTTTTATCAAGCAAAGTCATTTGGCGGGCCCCCAGGGGAAGAGCCTTCTCTGTGGCGGCCCCGGCCCTCTGGAATCAACTCCCCCCAGAGATTAGAACGGCCCCCACCCTCCTTGTCTTTCGCAAATTACTCAAGACCCACCTTTATCGCCAAGCATGGGGGAACTGAGACATCTTCCCCCAGGCTTTTATATTTTATGTTTGATATGTATGTGTTGTATGGTTTTAAATTGTTGGGGTTTTAGATATGTTTTATTTTAATATTAGATTTGTCTCACTGTTATATTGTTTTGTATTACTGTTGTGAGTCGCCCCGAGTCTTCGGAGAGGGGCAGCATACAAATCTAATAAATAGTAATAATAATAATAATCCCTTCAAACTCTATCATTTGAAGTTCTAAACTACAAACTTTGGAAAATAATTTATTTTATTTATTTTATTTATTTATTCATTTGTCCAATACACAAATACATAGGAAGAAAAATAGACGTGTAGTAATATATATAAGGGTAAAGTGAACTTAGAGGAGAGGATATATGAAAGAAAGAAAATATATATGATAAGTGAGAGAAAGGAAAGACAATTGGACAGGGGACGAAAGGCACACCAGTGCACTTATGTACGCCCCTTACTGGCCTCTTAGGAACCTGGAGAGGTCAATTGTGGATAGTCTAAGGGAGAAATGTTGGGGGTTAGGGGTTGACACAATTGAGTCCGGAGACAATGATTAAAACAAGAAAAAAGAAGAGACACGAATAGACAGGCTAAAAAAATAATAGCAAAGTTCTCTCTATATTAAAACTGCAGATACTCCCGGATTTACTAATAAATGCCATGTCGTATAATCAGATTTAAAATGTTATTGCACAAAATATAACCAGTCCTCCAAAGATGAAAATAATACTTCATCTTTTGATTAAATGAACATGACTATAGGACAGGTAAGTCATACATAGTTCTAACAGTCATTGCTTAACACCTGGAAACATAATTCCTTTTCAATTTCTCACGATGAAATTGTAATTCCCGATAGACAATCAAATTCCAAAGTTTTGATCATCATTCAACATCACCCTAGAGAAGGAGATTTTTTTTAAAAAAGGTGGGCTAATTTGTGATCCCATATGTTGTGTTTGCCTTTGTCAGATGTGTCAACCAGATGATCCCCGTTTAAGCTTTTAAAATGGTTTTTACACAATGGTATGAAAACAGAGGCTGTGTGCATTTGTAACCAGAGCTTAGCATAGGGTGGAGGCTTAGCTGAAAAATAAGATCCAGCCTTGGCTAAATGGGCAGTAAAAACAGCTGGGCGTGTGTACAATGGCAACAATAAGGAAGACTTATAAAATATTTTACAGGTGGCATTTGCCACCGGCAAAGCTAGCAAAGATGTTCACCAAATGTTGGAAATGCAATCAGATACTCGGGTCCTACTACCATATGTGGTGGACATGCCCAAAGAGGGGGGAAAAATGGACAAAAATACATGGTTAGAGGAAATGATAAAGCAACATAGATTGCATTGTAATTTTAATTAATTGGATTGATTTTATTGTAATGTACTGTTCTTTTATATGTTGTAAGCTGCCCCGAGTCTTTGGAGAGAGGCAGCATAGAAAAGGAAGGAAGGAAGGAAGGAAGAGGGAGGGAGGGAGGGAAGGAAGGAAGGAAGAGGGAGGGAGGAAGGGGAGGAAGGAAGGAAGGAAGGAAGAGGGAGGGAGGGAGGAAGGAAGGGAAGGAAAGAAGGGGGAGGGAGGGAGGGAAGGAAGGAAGGAAGGAAGAGGGAGGGAGGAAGGGAAGGAAGGAAGGAAGGAAGAGGGAGGGAGGGAGGGAGGGAAGGAAGGAAGAGGGAGGGAGGAAGGGAAGGAAGGAAGGAAGAGGGAGGGAGGAAGGGAAGGAAGGAAGAGGGAGGGAGGGAGGAAGGGAAGGAAGGAAGGGAGGGAGGGGGAGGGAGGGAGGAAGGGAAGGAAGGAAGGAAGGAAGGGAAGAAAGAGGGAGAGGGAGGGAGGAGAGGAAAGGAAAAGAAAGGAAAAGAAAGGAAAGGAAGAGACAGAGAAGAAAGAGAAATGGGAAGAAAGGAAGGAGAGGGAGAGAGAGAAAGAAAGAAAGAAAGAAGGAGGGAGGGAGGGAAGGGAGGAAGGAGAGGAAACGGAAAGCGAAAGAAAGGAAAAGAAAGAAAAGGAAGAGAGAGTGAGAGAAGAAGGAGAAACAGGAAGGAAGGAAGGAAGGAACAAATGAACGAACGAACAAGAAGGGGAGAGAGAGAGAAGAAAGAAAGAAAGAAAGAAAGAAAGAAAGAAAGAAAGAACCTCCGTCCAAGTAGATTTGCTGGCTTAAAAGCAGGCTACGTTCCTTGCGCTTGAGAAAGTTTGAAGGGCATCTGGTCAACTGCAAGCGAGAGACCGCCGGCCTTCGGAGAAGATTGTTGCCAAGGTCCCTGCACTGGCCGGAGATAAGAAAAGCAGCTGCTGACAGCCCAGATGGGCCTCGTCTCAAAGCATCTACGGGTCTTGAGGTGGAAGAGATAACAAGACAAGCATCGGATGATACGGTGCCTTTTAGAGCCGCTGGTTCCTTGAGGTTTCCATTGGGCCTTTTCACCCCAAGGCGGAGACGCTATAAATGGTTGGAAAAGTCTTTTTAAATTCCTGACACTTCGAGGGGTGAGTCCACCCTGCACAGAGTGAGTGTTTTTACTGCCCTTGCAAGATGAACCCGAATCCTGAAATAGACGGGGCGACGGACTTTCTCCAAATTCTCTAAAGGTGGAGATTTTGGGGAGCCGAAGACACACAAGCCCAACTCTTACCAGGATGGACCTTGGGATGTATCCCAGTCTCTTAAATCAAGACAATGCTTCCAAATATGAGCAAATATTTATAGAGTATTAAAAATGGGGTGATTGCAATTGTATTGAACGGTATTGTGGCCTTCCATGTAATATATCCTCCTCTTCTTCCTTCTCCTCTCTTCTCTTCCTTTTTTCCTTCTCCTCTTCCTCCTCCTACTTCTTCCTTCTGCTTTCTTCTTTTACTCTTTTCCTCCTCCTTTTCCTTCCCCTCCTCTTCTTCCTTTCCCCCCTTTTCTCCTCTTCCTCTTCCTCCTTCTTCTCCTCCTCTTCCTTTCTCCTCTCTCTACTCTCTTCTCCTCCTCCTCTCTTCCTTCTTCCTCTTCTCCCCTCTGTTCTCTTCTTCCTTCTCCTCTCTTCTCTTCTTTTCCTTTCTCTTCCTTTTTTCCTTCTCATCTTCCTCCTCCTCCTTTCTCCTCTCTTATTTTACTCTCCTCCTCCTCCTCTCTTCCTCCGCCTCCTCATTCTTCCTCTTCTCCCCTCTCTTCTCTTCTTCCTTCTCCTCTCTTCTCTTCTTTTCCTCATTTTCTCTTCTCTTCTCTCCTTTTCTCTTCCTCCTTTTCCTTCTCCTCTTTCTCCACCTCCTTTCTCGTCTCTTCTTTTATTCTCTTCCTACTCCTCTCTTCCTCCTCCTCTTCCTTCTTCCTCTTCTCCCCTCTCTTCTCTTCTTCCTTCTCCTCTCTTCTCTTCTTTTCCTCCCTTTCTCTTCTTTTCTCTTCCTCTTTTCCTTCTCCTCTTCCTCCTCCTCCTTTCTCCTCTCTTCTCTCTCCTCCTCCTCCTCTCTTCCTCCTCCTCTTCCTTCTTCCTCTTCTCCCCTCTCTTCTCTTCTTCCTTCTCCTCTCTTCTCTTCTTTTCCTCCCTTTCTCTTCTCTTCTTTTCCTTTCTCTTCCTCTTTTCCTTCTCCTCTTCCTCTTCCTCCTCCTCTCTCCTCTCTTCTTTTACTCTCTTCTCCTCCTCCTCTCTTTCTCTTCCTTCTTCCTCTTCTCTCTTCTTTTCCTCCTTTTCTCTTCTTTTCTCTTCTTTCCTTTTCTCTTCCTCCTTTTCCTTCTCATCTTTCTCCTCCTCTCTCTGTTTCTGCTCCCTCCTTCCGCAAACCTCAAGGTATCTACAAGCATGCTAATAAATCTGTCAATATTCCTGGTTGAATAAACATGAAACCAGCCGCTGTTTGGGCAAAGCCCGCCCACACAGAGTGATTAATTCCATTTGGAGGGCCAGGAGATCAGACCGGTGTGGGCTCAGAATAGCAGCTTGCAAAGAAATTAGATTCTCCCCGTCGCTTCTTTAGTGCTTTGTGCCAGAACCCAGTCTGCTGCCCTTCAGGGAGGGACCGGCTGCCCTGGTTCTCTGAGCACATTGGGTGCTGGGTGGCCAGGAGCTTCTGGAGGCAGGACTAACTGGTTCCCTTACAAGGATTGACAGGTTAACAGAGTTGGAAGGGACCTTGTAGGTCATCTAGTCCAACAACCCACTCAATAAAAAATGAAAGACAAAAAAAAAAAACCTAGGGTGTGAGTTCTAGACCTGCCTTAAGTAAAAAAGTCCATTGGATGACCAAGGGAGTGAGGTTCTATATACCTTGAATATTTCCACGTTAGAAACATAGGAACATAGAAGACTGACGGCAGAAAAAGCCCCCATGGTCCATCTAGTCTGCCCTTATACTATTTCCTGTCTCAGCATCTTTTTTATAGTGTGATGACCAAAACTGGATGCAGACAGAAGCTGCCCAGAATTGCTTCCAGATGTGATGGACAGCCAGACAGATAAATAGATGATAGATAGATAGATAGATAGATAGATAGATAGATAGATGAGAGAGACAGACAGATAGACAGAAGAGAAAAGAAAGAAAAGAGAGTGGGAGAAAGAAAGAAAGAAAGAAAAAGAAAGAGAAGGACGGAAGAAAAAAGAAAGAAAGAAAAAGAAAAGAAGGGATGGAGGAAGAAAGAAAAATAAAAAGAAAGGGAAGGAAGGAAAGAAAGAAGGAAGAAAGGAAAGAAAGAGAGAGAAAGAAAGAAAGCGAAAAAAGAAAAAGAAGGAAAGAATGGATGGAGGAAGAAAGAAAAAGAAAGGGAAGGAAGGAAAGAAGGAAGAAAGGAAAGATATAAAGAGAGAAAGAAAGAAAGAAAGAAAGAAAAAGAAGGAAAGAAGGGATGGAGGAAGAAAGAAAAAGAAAAAGAAAGGGAAGGAAGGAAAGAAGGAAGAAAGGAAAGAAAGAAAGAGAGAAAAAAAGAAAGAAAGAGAAAAAAAAGAAAAAGAAGGAAAGAAGGGATGGAGGAAGAAATAAAAAAAAAGAAAGGGAAGGAAGGAAAGAAGGAAGAAAGGAAAGAAAGAGAAAGAGAGAGAAAGAAAGTAAGAAAGAAAGAAAGAAAGAAAGAAAGAAAGAAAAGAATCAATCTGGGCCAGCTGTAGGAATTCCCTCTGATGCCAGCTGTGCTCCTGTGGCCAGTTGTTCCCCTGCCCTCCCCCCTCGAAATCATTGGGGTGTGTGTGTGTGTGTGTGTGTGTGAAGAATAAACAACTCGCTCAGCCCCCTCGCTTCTCTCCTCAAGGGATTCTCTATCCGCCTTTGGTCCGGCATGCTGAGGCAGCCATGCGCCCCATCAAACGCATCCCAGATGAGTCACCTCCTCTGACTCCGCAGTGTGGGAGGATCTGGCGCTGCCTTCTTGTCAATTTCTGACTCCCGGTGGCGCTGAAGAGCCGGCTCCCAGCCCTCCGCCCACCCCACACAGCCCTCCTGGGACTCCAAGGCTGGATCTCCTTCCCTAAACCTGCTTGGACACAGGCTGCTTCTGGGTCCGAAGCATAACATCTCTCGGTAAGGCCACGCTTGCAGCATTGCATCCTGTTCTGGTTGCCAGGAATAAAAAAAGGATGTTGAGACTCTAGAAAGAGTGCAGAGAAGAGCGACAAAGATGATCAGGGGACTGGAGGCTAAAACATAGGAAGAACGGTTGCAGGAACTGGGTTTATGGCTAGTTTAATGAAAAGAAGGACCAAGGGAAACAGGATAGCAGTCTTCCAGGATCTCAGGGGTTGCCACAAAGAAGGAGGGAGTCAAGCTATTCTCCAAAGCGCCTGAGGGTAGAACAAGAAGCAATGGGTGGAAACTAAACAAGGAGAGAAGCAACTTAGAACTAAGGAGAATTTTTTTCCTGACAGTGAGAATAACTAAACAGTGGAACAGGTTGCCTCCAGAAGTTGTAAATGCTCCAACACTGGAAATTTTTAAGAAGATGTTGGACAACCATTTGTTTGAAGTGGTGTAGAATTACCAGCCTGAGCAGGGGTTTGACTAGAAGACCTCCAAGGTCCCTTTCAACTCTGTTATTCTATTCCATTCCACTCTATTCTACTCTATTTCAAATTTCTATTCTATTCTACATTCTACTTTACTATTCTATTCCATTCCATTCCATTCCATTCTACTCTATTCTATTTCAAACTTCTCTTCTCTTCTACTCTACTCTATTTCAAACTTCTTTTCTACTCTACTCTATTTTATCTATTCTACTATATTCTATTTCAAACTTCTTCTCTTCTACTGTACTCTACTCTACTCTACTCTACTCTATTCTATTCTATCTATTCTAAGGATTTAGGGGTAGTGATTTCTGACAGTCTCAAAATGGGTGAGCAGTGTGGTCGGGCGGTAGGAAAAGCAAGTAGGATGCTTGGCTGCATAGCTAGAGGTATAACAAGCAGGAAGAGGGAGATTGTGATCCCCTTATATAGAGCGCTGGTGAGACCACATTTGGAATACTGTGTTCAGTTCTGGAGACCTCACCTACAAAAAGATATTGACAAAATTGAACGGGTCCAAAGATGGGCTACAAGAATGGTGGAAGGTCTTAAGCATAAAACGTATCAGGAAAGACTTCATGAACTCAATCTGTAGAGTCTGGAGGACAGAAGGAAAAGGGGGGACATGATCAAAACATTTAAATAGGTTAAAGGGTTAAATAAGGTCCAGGAGGGAAGTGTTTTTAATAGGGAAGTGAACACAAGAACAAGGGGACACAGTCTGAAGTTAGTTGGGGGAAAGATCAAAGGCAACTTGAGAAAATATTATTTTACTGAAAGAGTAGTAGATCCTTGGAACAAACTTCCAACAGACGTGGTTGGTCAATCCACAGTAACTGAATTTAAACATGCCTGGGGTAAACATATATCCATTGTAAGATAAAATACAGGAAATAGTATAAGGGCAGACTAGATGGACCATGAGGTCTTTTTCTGCCGTCAGTCTTCTATGTTTCTACTCTATTCTATTTCAAGCTTCTCTTCTCTTCTCTTCTACTCTACTCTACTCTACTCTACTCTATCTACTCTACTCTATTCTATTCTATCTATTCTACTCTATTCTATTTCAAGCTTCTCTTCTACTCTACTCTATTCTATTCTATTCTATTCTATCTACTCTACTCTACTCTATTCTATTCTATCTATTCTACTCTATTCTATTTCAAGCTTCTCTTCTCTTCTACTCTACTCTATTCTTTCCGAAGAGAAATTTCCTGTCAGGGGGAACAATTCACCAGTGGAACCACTTGGGTTCCCAATGTTGTGGGGGCTCCAATATTGGAGGTTTTTTTAAAGAAGAGGTTGGAACAGCACAGGAATCATGTCGATGGTGTTGCACTCCACACAGGAAAAAAACATGAGTATCGTTTAGCTACAACGCAGGCAGAATCTTGCAAAATCCCAGCCCTGGTCCCACGGGGACGGCTTTTTTGCAGGGTTTAATCAGGACGTTGTTGCCTGATGAGATGTAACAGCAGAAAAGAAAGAAAAACTGCAAATAAGATTCCATCCCAAAGTGTACGTACTAACTGGCCTCTTCAAATCCTCTCCTCCCTGAACATCGCATTTCACTGGAATTGCAGGACGGAGCAAGAAAATAAGTGGGATCTACTCGTGTCTATTTTAAGAAACCACCTTGGCTGGGGCAGCTTCTCTTTTGTTTCAAAGCCAAATGACACACATTGGCTCTTGTTAGATCCAAGATCTACTGTTAAGAAGCTGTTAAAAAACCCCACAACAGGCAAATTATTATTGGCTGCCGATCAACTTCCGTTCACAATTCAAAGTGTTGGTTATGACCTTTAAAGCCCTTCATGGCACTGGACCAGAATATCTCCGAGACTGCCTCCTGCCGCACGAATCCCAGCGACCGATTAGGTCCCACAGAGTGGGCCTTCTCCGGGTCCTGTCAACTAAACAATGTCGGTTGGCGGGCCCCAGGGGAAGAGCCTTCTCTGTGGCGGCCCCGGCCCTCTGGAATCAACTCCCCCCGGAGATTAGAACTGCCCCTACCCTCCTTGCCTTTCGTAAGCTCCTTAAGACCCACCTCTGTCGTCAGGCATGAGGGAACTGAAACATCTCCCCCGGGCAGATACAATTTATGAATGGTATGTTTGCATGTATGTGTGTTTAGAATATGGGGTCTTTTAAATATTTTTAAACAGTAATTTAGATTTGTTGTAGATTGTTTTTTCACTTGTTGTGAGCCGCCCCGAGTCTGCGGAGAGGGGCGGTATACAAATCTAAATAATAAATAAATAAATAAATAATAAATAAATAAATATTTAATAGTACATGTATTAATGGCGGCCCGATTGATTTTTGCACAGAATTGGAGAAAAGGAAACGTACCCACCATGGACTTGGTAATTTAAAAAATATTAGAATGCGCAAATTGGAGCAAAATCACTTTTGAGTTACAGAACAAGCAGGAAGAAGAATATTATACTGTGCGGGAAATTGGATTGATGGAAAGTGAGAAATCTGGTATGTAACGGTAAATATATTTTCTTTTCTTTTTTTTAAAAAAAATTAAATTGATTTTTAATTTCAAGACAAAACAAAAACACAGACAAGTTTGTTCCAGGCCTGATTGATTTTTGCACAGCAATGGAGAAAAGAAAATGTACCCACCATGGACTTGGTAATTTAAAAAATATTAGAATGCGCAAAATGGAGCGAAATCACTTTTGATTGGATTGGATTGGATTGGATTTGTATGCCGCCCCTCTCCGTAGACTCGGGGCGGCTAACCACAGTAGTAAACAGCATATGACAATCCAATATAAACAGTTAAAAACCCCTATTGTAAAACCAGACATACATACAGACATACCATGCATAAAATTGTAAAGGCCTAGGGGGAAAGAGTATCTCAATTCCCCCATGCCTGGCGGCAGAGGTGGGTTTTAAGAAGCTTACGAAATGCAAGGAGGGTGGGAGCAATTCTAATCTCTGGGGGGAGTTGGTTCCAGAGGGTCGGGGCTGCCACAGAGAAGGCTCTTCCCCTGGGTCCCGCCAAGCGACATTGTTTAGTTGACAGGACCCGGAGAAGACCCACTCTGTGGGACCTAACTGGTCGCTGGGATTCGTGCAGCAGAAGGCGGTCCCTGAGATAGTCTGGTCTGGTGCCATGAAGGGCTTGAGTTACAGAACAAACAGAAAGAAGAATATTATACTATGTGGGACATTGGATTGATGGAAAGTGAGAAATAAGGTAAATGTAAATTAAACCAAAAATGGAAAAACTGAAGAATCTGATATGTAGTGGTAAATAAATTTTCTTTTCTTCTTAAAAAAATTTTAAAATTGATTTTTAATTTCAAGACAAAACAAAAACGCAGATAAGACACAGAACATAAAATAGGAGTCAAAACTGCTCCATTCTTCTCAGAAGTCTTGGAGAATCTTACAAGTCATATTAAGAAAAAGAAAAAGGTTTTATAAGATAGAATGAAATAGTTTTAAAACAATTTTATATTCTGATAAAGTTGAAGTGATATCTTTTTTTATATATTTTATATTTTAATTTCTTTTGAATAAGTACATGATATTTTTATAGATAAAGAAATTGAATTAACATGAAGAATATAGAGTTAAACTTAATAAGAATGTAATGTGCGTGTGTGACATTTCTGTATCGATCTGACTATAAGTTAGGGTTTTTTCTTTTTGTATCAGTTAGACTTCTATGATAAGAGGAGCAATGGTAGCTCCTTAAATGTTTAATGTTGTTTGCTTTTTGTCTGTCTTTTTGAAAAATAATAAAAAATATTTAAAAAAAATAGAAAAAGGTAAAGGTAAATAAAGAAAAAAATATATAAACTATGTGTAATAGTAATATAAACTACTGTATGTGTAACAGTAAACTACTATTTACAGAATTCCCATCATTTTATACCATCTGATATAAAATATACTGTTACATAAGCATTCTTTTGTTCCACCAATCATAAAACTTATAAATATATTTTCATTTATTGTTTATTCTGCATATTTTTCCTTGTTTTTTGTGGTTACTGTGTTTTGTTTTTAATCAATTTTTTAAAAAACCACAACTCAAGGAATGAGGTTGTTAGCGGTTTTCTCTCCAAAAACCCACCAGGATTTCTCTCTGAGCTGAAAATGAAACAACAGCAACAAATAAAAATTGCAGTTAATTATCTGCAAGATGGGATCTAGCACCTGGTCCCTACCTCTCCAAGGGACTTGTTCAATTTGGATTTCCCCAAAAGAAAACTCGTGATGAGCAGCTACAAACCAGCCGCGGAGGAGAGAGATGTCCAGCAACTCCTACCTGAAAACCCTTGCGAGGAATCACGCCACCTGAGATACAGGTGTGTCGCTCGTGGCTCTGAAGGGCCGCAATATTCCCGCCCCTTCTGGTTACTCACAGCTTCACTTCATAAAAGAAACATAGAAGACTGACGGCAGAAAAAGACCTCCTGGTCCATCTAGTCTGCCCTTATACTATTTCCTGTATTTCATCTTAGGATGGATTTCTTATTTGCTATTTGCAGCTATTTGTGGCTAAAATTCTAGTTGCCAAGGCTGATGTAGATATGGCTATAGGGAGTGGTTCCCTTTGCACATATGTGCTAATCATTCCCGACTCTAGGGGGCGATGCTCATCTCTGTTTCATAGAAACATAGAAGATTGACATCAGAAAAAGACCTCCTGGTCCATCTAGTCTGCCCTTATACTATTTCCTATATTTTATCATAGGGTGAATATAGAAACATAGAAGATTGACATCAGAAAAAGACCTCCTGGTCCACCTAGTCTGCCCTTATACTATTTCCTATATTTTATCTTAGGATGGATTTCTTATTCCTGTTTGCAGCTATTTGTGGCTAAAATTCTAGCTGCCAAGGCTGATGTAGATATGGCTATAGGGAGAGGTTCCCCTTGCACCTATGTGCTAATAATTTCCGACTCTACGGGGCGATGCTCATCTCTGTTTCATAGAAACATAGAAGATTGACATCAGAAAAAGACCACCTGGTCCATCTAGTCTGCCCTTATACTATTACCTTTGGATGGATATGTCTACGGAGAGGGGCGGCATACAAATCCAATAAATAATAATAATAATAATAATAATCATAATAATAATAATAATAATAATAATAATAATAATAATAAATAAATAATGATGATGATGATGTTTATCCCAGGCATGTTTAAATTCAGTTCCTGTGGATTTACCAACCACGTCTGCTGGAAGTTTGTTCCAAGCATCTACTACTATAATATTTTCTCACGTTGCTTCTGATCTTTCCCCCAACTAACCTCAGATTGTGTTCCCTTTCCTATTAAAAACACTTCCCTCCTGAACCTTATTTAACCCTTTAACATATTTAAATGTTTCGGTCATGTCCCCCTTTCCCTTCTGTCCTCCAGACTACACAGAAGTCTTTCCTGATAAGTTTTATGCTTAAAACCTTCCAACATTTTTGTAGCCCCTCTTTGCACCTGTTCGATTTTATCAATCAGTCCTCGATTTGCAGCCACGAATAAAGGTTGTAAAAAAATCCATCCGCAAGTGCAAAAAAACCCCAAAAACGTGCAAAGAAAAAAAATAACTAAATCGAAATTCAAGCAAAACACAAGATCCGGGTGATGAATGCTCAATCTTGTCTTCCACTGGCTGTGAATAATTGCTCGACAACTCCTTCATTAATTGTAACATTGACTGGTTAATCAGCTTCCTCTGTCGTTTTTTTCCCACCTTCACAGTTTGTGAATGTCATTTTCATCTTTTATAGAAATTGCTGCCTTCCAACTGAGTTATGCTGCTCTGGAAAAAGATACGTAATGATGCGAAATGCCATCGTATTATCCAGGGAGCCTGCGTCCTCATTGGTTCATTGACTTCTAAGGCAGTTCTGTGTTAGCAAAAACTTCAGAAGAGAAGGATTTACTCATTAATTAATAATAATAATAATTAATAATAATAATAATTATTATTATTATTTATTGGATTTGTATGCCGCCCCCCTCCGTAGACTTGGGGCAACTAACAACAAAGATAAAAACAACATGTGAAAATCCAATAATAAAAACAGATAAAAACCCTTATTATAAAATCAAACATAGACACAAACATACCATGCATAACTTGTAATGGCCTAGGGGGAAGGAATATCTCAACTCCCCCATGCCTGGCGGTATAAATGAGTCTTGAGTAGTTTACGAAAGACAGGGAGAGTGGGGGCAGTTCTAATTTCCGGGGGGAGTTGGTTCCAGAGGAAAGGGGCCGCCACAGAGAAGGCTCTTCCCCTGGGGCCTGACAAACGATTTAGGGGTAGTGATTTCTGACAGTCTCAAAATGGGTGAACAGTGCAGTCAGGCTGTAGGGAAAGCAAGTAGGATGCTTGGCTGCATAGCTAGAGGTATAACAAGCAGGAAGAGGGAGATTATGATCCCGCTATATAGAGCGCTGGTGAGACCACATTTGGAATAATACTGTGTCCAGTTCTGGAGACCTCACCTACAAAAAGATATTGACAAAATTGAACGGGTCCAAAGACGGGCTACAAGAATGGTGGAAGGTCTTAAGCATAAAACGTATCAGGAAAGACTTAATGAACTCCATCTGTATAGTCTGGAGGACAGAAGGAAAAGGGGGGACATGATCGAAACATTTAAATATATTAAAGGGTTAAATAAGGTCCAGGAGGGAAGTGTTTTTAATAGGAAAGTGAACACAAGAACAAGGGGACACAATCTGAAGTTAGTTGGGGGAAAGATCAAAAGCAACATGAGAAAATATTATTTTACTGAAAGAGTAGTAGATCCTTGGAACAAACTTCCAGCAGACGTGGTAGATAAATCCACAGTAACTGAATTTAAACATGCCTGGGATAAACATATATCCATCCTAAGATAAAATACAGAAAATAGTATAAGGGCAGACTAGATAGACCATGAGGTCTTTTTCTGCCGTCAGTCTTCTATGTTTCTATGTTTCTAAGCAGGCTGGCTGGGGGATTCTGGGAGTTGAAGTCCAAATATCTCCAA
This sequence comes from Erythrolamprus reginae, assembly GCF_031021105.1. Taxonomy (NCBI): domain Eukaryota; kingdom Metazoa; phylum Chordata; class Lepidosauria; order Squamata; family Dipsadidae; genus Erythrolamprus; species Erythrolamprus reginae. The sequence goes on along the minus strand of NC_091959.1, from coordinate 5,520,067 downwards.
GTTGCCAAGGTTGGGAAACACTGCTCTATAGAATGGCCCAAACCGGCAGCAGCCCATCACTAGTTACTAAGGCTTTCTAGAGTGGCATTAATACCCCCTTTGATCTGCTTCCGATAATGCAATTTAGGAATTTCTTGGCTTCCATTGAACACCGTTGGCTCGTATTTAGCTGATTGTCCACTAATACGCCAAGATCCCTCTCACAGTTACTGCTATTAAGTCAGGGTTTCGGTTTTTTCCTGTATGCCTACCAAAAATATACTGCTCCCAAAAAATAAAGGGAACACTTAAACAAGTGATTGTGATCCCGCTGTATAGAGCGCTGGTGAGACCCCATTTGGAGTACTGTGTTCAGTTCTGGAGACCTCACCTACGAAAAGATATTGACAAAATTGAACGGGTCCAAAGACGGGCTACAAAAACGATGGAAGGTCTTAAGCATCAAACTGATCAGGAAAGACTACATGGACTCCATCTGTATAGTCTGGAGGACAGAAGGGAAAAGGGGGGACATGACTGAAACATTGAAATATGTTAAAGGGTTAAATAAGGTCCAGGAGGGAAGTGTTTTTAATAGGAAAGTGGACACAAGGACAAGGGGACACAATCTGAAGTTAGTTGGGGGAAAGATCAGAAGCAACGTGAGAAAATATGATTTTACTGAAAGAGTAGTAGATCCTTGGAACAAACTTCCAGCAGACGTGGTTGGTAAATCCACAGTAACTGAATTTAAACATGCCTGGGATAAACATATATCCATTGTAAGATAAAATACAGGAAATAGTATAAGGGCAGACTCGATGGACCACGAGGTCTTTTTCCACCGTCAGTCTTCTATGTTTCTATGAGTAGTAGATGCTTGGGACAAATCTCCACCAGATGTGGTTGGTAAATCCACAGGAACTGAATTTAAACATGCCTGGGATAAACCTAGGGTTAGGGGTTGACACTACTGAGTCAGGTAATGAGTTCCACCCTTCGACAACTCGGTTGCTGAAGTCATATTTTTTACAGTCAAGTTTGGAGAGGTTAATATTAAGTTTGAATCTGGGAGTTGAAGTCCAAATATCTTCAAGTTGCCAAGGTTGGGAAACACTGTCCTATTAGAATCCAAAGCACACTGAACGTCCTTGATAAGAAATCTCCCAGTGGTCCGTCTCTTTCATCATTCTTTCATGGCTCCTTCCTAAATCCACCCGTGACACTTATTCAAACTCCAGGTTTTTAAATGTTTACGTTTATTAGATTTGTATGCCGCCCCTCTCCGCAGACTCGGGGCGGCTCACAACACAATAAAAAACAGTTTATAACAAATCTAATAATTTACAATTTAAGATATTTTTAAAAACCCATTATTAAACAGACATACACACAAGCATACCATACATAAATTGTATAGGCCCAGGGGAGATATTTCAGTTCCCCCATGCCTGACGACAAAGGTGGGTTTTAAGGAGTTTATGAAAGGCAAGGAGGGTAGGGGTAGTTCTAATCTCCGGGGGGAGCTGGTTCCAGAGAGTCGGGGCCGCCACAGAGAAGGCTCTTCCCCTGGGGCCCGCAAACCGACATTGTTTAGTTGAGGGGACCCGGAGAAGGCCCACTCTGTGGGACCTAATCGGTCGCTGGGATTCGTGCGGCAGGAGGCGGTCTCGGAGATATTCTGGCCCAATGCCATGAAGGGCTTTAAAGGTCATAACCAACACTTTGAATTGTGACCGGAAATTGATCGGCAACCAATGCAGACTGCGGAGTGTTGGTGTAACATGGGCATATTTGGGAAAGCCCATGACTGCTCTCGCAGCTGCATTCTGCACGATCTGAAGTTTCCGAACACTTTGCAAAGGTCGCCCCATGCAGAGAGCGTTGCAGTAGTTGAGCCTCGAGGTGATGAGGGCGTGAGCGACTGTGAGCAGTCTCCTGGGCAATATCCATCCGCCCCTTATCAACTTCCCTAATCACAGAACTCCCCGCGGAATTCAAACCGCGGTTACCAAGATTAGTCCGGTAAAGTCCACTTTACTTTTCCTGTCTTTCCCCTCGCTCCATATTGCAGCAATGAAATTGTTCAAATATTTACCTTTGGTTTTTAGCCTGTTATGCAATACCCATCTTTCCATTAGCCTTTTTTTCAGAAATCAGACACTGTCCTAGCTCTGTTGGGAAGCCAGTTTGCAGCTTCTGGAGAGGAGAGGAGGGGTGGGCAGGAGGAAACATCTGTCACTTTACTCACTCTGTTGACTAAACAATGCCGTCTGGCGGGATCCTGGGGAAGAGCCTTCTCTGTGGTGGCCCCAGCCCTCTGGAATCAACTCCCCCCCCCAGAGATTCGAACTGCCCCTACCCTCCTCACCTTCCGCAAAATGCTAACGACCCATCTCTGCCATCAGGCATGGTGGGATTAACTCAAATAATAAATATAAAAAAGAAACATATTACTTAATAATTCATATTTTAGTAGCGGCAAGGATTGTTTTTGCACAAAGATGGAAAGAAATGGAAACACCGAAAGAAGACAAGATCCTAAGGAAAATTATTGAATGTGCAGAGCTAGATATCCGTCGACTAAACTATGCCGTCTGGCGGGACCCAGGGGAAGAGCCTTCTTTGTGGCGGCCCCAGCCCTCTGGAATCAATTCCCCCCAGAGATTCGAACTGCCCCTACCCTCCTCGCCTTCCGCAAAATGCTAAAGACCCATCTCTGCCATCAGGCATGGTGGGATTAACTCAAATAATAAATATAAAAAAGAAACATATTACTTAATAATTCATATTTTAGTAGTGGCTAGGATTGTTTTCGCACAAAGATGGAAAGAAATGGAAACACCGAAAGAAGACAAGATACTAAGGTAAAATTATTGAACGCGCAGAGCTAGATATGATGACGAGGCGGTTAAATAACCAAGAAGAATCTGAATTCTATAATATATGGCAGATGGTATACTGTATATCTGGTGGGATAAAAGAAAAAACGCATAAGGATGTTAAAATATAAACTTATTAGAAAGAATAAGATATGTAGCGATGTTTGATATTAGAATTTACTTCTCTGTTTTGATCTAATCTATAATCAGTTTTTCCTTTTTGTACAAGAAGACTTCTACTTTTGAGCGGAGCAACTGTAGCTCCTTTTTATGTTATTTGTTTTGTTTGGTTTCTCAATGTTTATTTGTAATGTTTTGTCTAGAATAGAATAGAATAGAATAGAATTTTTTATTGGCCAAGTGTGATTGGACACACAAGGAATTTGTCTTGGTGCAGATGCTCTCAGCGTACATAAAATAAAATATACATTTGTCCAGAATCATGTGGTACAACACTTAATGATTGTCATAGGGGTCAAATAAGCAATGAAGAAGCAATATTAATAAAAATCTTAGGATATAAGCAACAAGTTACAGTCATACAGTCAACATGGGAGGAAATGGGTGAAAGGAATGATGAGAAAAACTAGTAGAATAGAAGTGCAGATTTAGTAGAAAGTTTGACAGTGTTGAGGGAATTATTTGTTTAGTAGAGTGATGGTGTTCGGGGGGAAAATTTATTTATTTATTTGTTTGTTTGTTTGTTTATTTATTTTATTTGATTTGATTTGTATGCCGCCCCTCTCCGTAGACTTGGGGCGGCTCACAACATATAATAAAACAATTCACAACAAATCTAATAAATTTAAAAAATTTAAAAAAACCATTATTAAACCAGACATACACACAGACATACCATACATAAATTGTGTAGGCCCAGGGGGAGGTGGGGGAATGCCTCAATTCCCCCATGCCATTTTAATTTCCCCCCAATAAAGACTTTGAGGTCTCCGGCCTCACTGCAAAAGTTTTCTATATATTTTTCCCTTCGGTTTATTTACTTACCTCTTCCCACTGATGAATGTACCGTATGAGCCTGGACAGTCTCAAGAGCCTCAAGAGGCTGAGGATTTTGGTGAAACGCACAATCCGCAGCGCTCGGGCCGTCTTGTATACCTCCGAATCGATGCGGGTCTCCACAATCAAGAAAATGTAGTCTACCGGGATGGACGAGATAAAATCCACCACGAACCAGCTCTTGAGGTACTTCATCTTAATCCTCTGGGGGTCCAGGATAATCTCGGTGTTGTCCTCCACCACGATCCCCGTGCGGAAGTTGAGGACCAGGTCAATGAGGAAGAAAGTATCCGAGACCACGTTGAAGACAATCCATGGCGTGGTGTTCTCGTCCTTGAAGAAGGTGATGCCTACCGGAATGATGATCAAGTTCCCAACCATGAGGAGCAACATGGTTAGGTCCCAATAAAACCTAGAGGATAAGGCATAAACATGGGTCAAACAGGAAGAAGATACAACAATTGAAGTTAATTTTATTTATTTATTTATTTATTCATTCATTCATTCATTCATTCATTCATTCAATTTTTATGCCGCCCTTCTCCTTAGGCTCAGGGCGGCTTATAACATGTTAGCAATAGCACTTTCTAACAGAGCCAGACTATTGCCCCCACCATCCGGGTCCTCATTTGACCCACCTCAGAAGGATGGAAGGCTGAGTCAACCTTGAGCCGGTGATGAGATTTGAACCACTAACCTTCAGATCTACAGTCAGCTTCAGTGGCCTGCAGTACAGCACTCTACCTGTTGAGCCACCCTGGCTCTTTTTTTCTTATTATTCTTATTCTTATTTTTTTTTATTATTATTATTATTATTATTATTATTATTATTATTATTATTATTATTATTACGGTATTTATTGGATTTGTATGCCGCCCCTCTCCGTAGACTCGGGGCGGCTAACAACAGTAGTACAAAACAGCATGTAAACCCAATACTGAAACAGTTAAAAAACTCTTATTTGTAAAACCAAACATACATACATACAAACATACCATGCATAAATTGTAAAGGCCTAAGGGGGAAAGAATATCTCAGTTCTCCCATGCCTGACAGCAGAGGTGGGTTTTAAGGAGCTTACCAAAGACGAGGAGGGTGGGGGCAATTCTAATCTCCGGGGGGAGTTGGTTCCAGAGGGCCGGGGCCACCACAGAGAAGGCTCTTCCCCTGGGGCCCACCAAATTACATTGTTTTGTTGACAGGACCCGGATAAGGCCCACTCTGTGGGGCCTAACCGGTCGCTGGGATTGGTGGGCAGAAGGTGGTCTCGTAGATACCCTGGTCTGGTGCCATGAAGGGCTTTATAGGTGATGACCAACACTTTTAAATTTCCTCTTATCACTTACTATCTCTTTAGATCAGGGGTCTCAAACTCGCAGCCTGTGGGCCAACGGCGGCCCTCGGGACAATAGCTTGCGGCCCCCACCTCAATATCAAAGTTTAATGTTTGTCCAGCCCAAGTTTGATACAAATGGCACTTTCAGTGTTGTGTGGTTTCTTCAGTCTTCTATATCTGCTGTACTATTATTATTATCATTTTATTTATTTATTACTGATTTGTTTATTTTTTTCTTATGAATTTGTTAATTTATTTTTATTTTTTTAACACAAAATAAGATGAAAAAAATTAAGACATTTGATAACATCGGAATGTTTTTGTAAGAGCTTTTCTCGTGGAAAACCTGAGGTCGTCCAGCCTCAACCAGCCTCTATCTCCAGCGGCCCCTGGGTAAATTGAGTTTGAGATAAAATTACTTTTTACGAATACAGCGATCCTTCGTTTTTCGCAGAGGATGCGTTCCAAGACCACCCATGAAAAACGAATTTCCGTGAAGTAGAGGAAAGATATTTTTTAATGTATTTAACGAGTATTTGGACTTTTAAAACCCACCTATTGCATTAAACAGTCATTCTATAATGTTTTTCAGCTGGAACTACATGGGATATCCTACCAGTTTCTGTAATAGAGTACAGAAGTATTGTAGAAGAATTTTATCAATTTTTAATGGATTTAAAATTTTCAATGGATTTAAGCCCCCTTTGAAAACCCATGAAATAGCAAATCCGCAAAAGATGAACCGTGAAGTAGCGAGGTATTACTGTACTGGGTTTTTTAGTACTTCAACTATTGATATTTTAAGATATTTAAGATACACGTGGTGGATAAATCCACAGTAACTGAATTTAAACATGCCTGGGATAAACATATAACCATTGTAAGATAAAATACAGAAAACAGTATAAGGGCAGACTAGATGGACCATGAGGTCTTTTTCTGCCGTCAGACTTCTATGTTTCTATGTTTCTATTTTATAGGTTGGGCTCACTTGTTTTAACTTCGAGAAAGGTGCATTGCTAATATTTCTGCACTATAAGGAAGTTAAAAGTCAATTTTGTTATCTTTCTTTGAGCTATATTTTTGCCGTTTCTAATTGGTCATTCTCTTTCCTTTCTTATCTTGGTTTGCATTTTAATGTCTGAAGATGAAATCTAATGATGACTTTTTAAAATAAATGCATATCTATATATAAGCTATAGAGCAAAGTGGGTCAAAACAAACATTTCCTATTAAGTTATCTAGGCCTGATAGATATTTGTGAGTGTGTGTTTGTCTACAAGGAATCTGGGTAGCTGCAAATGAAAGAATAATGCATGACATTATTCGGAATATTTTGTCTCAATTTTTAACATTGCTTTTCCATTGTTCTGCTTGCTTACTTCCTCAGATAAAAAGCCCACAGACATTTGCCTCATTCCTTAATACTGAAAAAGGAGATTAAAACTAGAATATTTTCCCCAAATTAAAAAAAAACTGTAAACGGCTATACAATTTAATGCAACAAAATGATTCCATTTCTTTTTTTAAAAATAGAACTTTAAAAAAAAATTGCTCCTGATTTATAATTACCTGTATAAATATAAATATAAATCTTTGCCACCAAGTATTTCTTCCATGTTTTACAACTAGGGAAACACTTTACAGATTTATCTCCAACCATGTCAAAAGGCAACACTCTGAAATATTAATATCACTCACAAAGACCACATTAATTCCAGGTAATCTGGAGTGTTTTGCTGGGTTATTCTTTTTTTGTAGGGCTGAGTTGAAAGTTCTCAGATTAATTTTTTTCAGTCCCAAATGAACCTGTGGGGAAGCTAAATCCCGCATAGTGGTTAGAGTGCAGCCCTGAAGGCTACTTCAGCTAAGTGCCAGCTGTAGTTCAGCAGTTCAAATCTCACCACCGGCTCAAGGTTAACTCATCCTTCCATCCTTCCAAGGTGGGTAAATTTTTATTTATTTATATTTTGACTTCTATGCCACCCAGTCCCAATGGGACAGTACGATAATTTTTAAAAAGTCAAATATTAAATTAAAACAATAAAAAATCCATTATAAAAACCCCACAAAGTTTAAGTTTAAGTTTAATCAGATTTGTATGCCGCCCCTCTCCACGGACTCAGGGCGGCTCACAGCAATAGCAATACAATGTAAGACAAATCCAATATTTAAATTAATTTAAAAAACACCAAAAGTTAAAAACCAATCATACACACTAGCGTACCATGCATAAATTTTAAAGCCTAGGGGGAAGGAACATGTCAATTCCCCCATGCCTGACGACAGAGGTGGGTTTTAAGGAGCTTACGAAAGGCTAGGAGGGTGGGGGCAACTCTGATATCTGGGGGGAGTTGGTTCCAAAGGGTCGGGGCCGCCACAGAGAAGGCTCTTCCCCTGGGTCCCGCCAACCGACATTGTTTAGTTGACGGGACCCGGAGAACGCCAACTCTGTGGGACCTAACTGGTCGCTGGGATTCGTGCGGCAGAAGGCGGTCCCGGAGATATTCTGGTCCAGTGCCATGAAGGGCTTTATAGGTCATAACCAACACTTTGAATTGTGACCGGAAACTGATCGGCAACCAATGCAGACTGCGGAGTGTTGGTGTGACATGGGCAAATTTAGGAAAGCCCATGATAGCTCTCGCAGCTGCATTCTGCACGATCTGAAGTTTCCGAACACTTTTCAAAGGTAGCCCCATGTAGAGAGTGTTACAGTAGTTGAGCCTCGAGGTGATGAGGGCATGAGTGACTGTGAGCAGTGATTCCCGGTCCAAATAGGGCCACAACTGGTGCACCAGGCGAACCTGGGCAAATGCCCCCCTCGCCACAGCTGAAAGATGTTTCTCTAATGTGAGCTGTGGATCGAGGAGGACGCCCAAGTTGCGAACCCTCTCTGAGGGAGTTAGTGACTCCCCCACCAGGGTGATGGACGGACAGATGGAATTGTCCTTGGGAGGCAAAACCCACAACCACTCCGTCTTATCCGGGTTGAGCTTGAGTCTGTTGACACCCATCCAGACGCCAACAGCCTCCAGGCACCGGCACATCACTTCCACTGCTTCGCCAAAAACAAGAAAAATGAGGACCCAGATTGTTGGGGGCAATATGCCAATTCTGTAAACTGCTTAGGGGGCTGTAAAAGAACTATGAAGCTGTATATAGCGTATTTTTCTGTGTATAAGATGCACCTTTTTCCTCCCTAAAAGAGGCTGATAATTAGGGTGCGTCTTATACTCTGAATGTAGCTTTTTTACTGAAAGAGTAGGAGATGCTTGGAACAAACTTCCAGCAGACGTGGTTGGTCAATCCACAGTCACTGCATTTAAACATGCCTGGGATAAACATAGATCCATCCTAAGATAAAATACAGGAAATAGTATAAGGGCAGACTGGATGGACCAGGAGGTCCTTTTCTGCCATCAATCTTCTGCGTTTCAATGTTTCCATGAAACCATCTACCTAAATAATCACGGATTGCCTCTTCTGCTGCATTAATATATTTCTGCTCCAAGGGCCAAAACTGCTTTTGTCCGATGAAGAGAGCCCCAATTGGGAGAGAGAGAGGGGGGGAGGCTCAAGTCAGCAAAAGCACTTTAGCGGATTTTTGCAGCCTGCTGGAAAATTTTTGCGAGTGTAGGAAGCTTTTACGAAACGAAGCCTTACCAACATTTAACAAAATCCATCCTGGATTATTTTCTTCTGCGTTTGAGGACACTGTAATCCTCTCAAGGAAACACGACGGACCTATTTTCCCCTATAGCAGTGATGGCAAACCCTTTTATTTCGTGGGTACCAAAACCAAATGTGCACATGCTACTACGCATATGCCAGTGTCCACACTCATAAGTGTCCACACTCCAAAGACGGGCGACAAGAATGGTGGGAGGTCTTAAGCATAAAACGTATCAGGAAAGACTTAATGAACTCCATCTGTATAGTCTGGAGGACAGAAGGAAAAGGGGGGACATGATCGAAACATTTAAATATGTCAAAGGGTTAAATAAGGTCCAGGAGGGAAGTGTTTTTAATAGGAAAGTGGACACAAGAACAAGGGGACACAATCTGAAGTTAGTTGGGGGAAAGATCAAAAGCAACATGAGAAAATATTATTTCACTGAAAGTGTAGTAGATCCTTGGAACAAACTTCCAGCAGACTTGGTTGGTAAATCCACAGTAACTGAATTTAAACATGCCTGGGATAAACATAGATCCATTGTAAGATAAAATACAGGAAATAGTATAAGGGCAGACTAGATGGACCATGAGGTCTTTTTCTGCCGTCAGTCTTCTATGTTTCTATAATTCAATGCACATGGGATCCCCCCACTCACCCATTTTCTGCTTTCGAGTGAGCCTGGTGGGCCCATTTTTCACCCTCCTCAAGCTACAGACGCTTTCTTGGAGCCTGGGGGGACGAAAACGGCTTCGCTCGTCTCTCCGAAGGCCCCCCGAAGGCCGAAAATGCCCCCCCAGAGTCTCGGCACAAGCCAAAAATCACCTAGCCAGCACACACATGTGCATTGGACAACAGATTCTGGGCAACAGCTCACCTCTCGGCAAATTAATTAATTAATTAATTAATTAATTAATTTGATTTGTATGCCGCCCCTCTCCACAGACTCGGGGCAGCTAACAACAACAATAAAACAGTATATGACAATAATCCAATACTAAAAACAGTTAAAACTCCATTATAATAAAAACCAAACAGACATACAGACATACCATGAATAAAATTGTAAAGGCCTAGGGGGAAAGAGTATCTTAATCCCCCCATGCCTGGCGGCAGAGGTGGGTTTTAAGCAGCTTACGAAAGGCAAGGAGGGTGGGGGCAATTCTAATCTCTGTGGGGAGTTGGTCCCAGAGGACCGGGGCCGCCACAGAGAAGGCTCTTCCCCTGGGTCCCGCCAAGCGACATACGCCTCTATGTGCCACCTGTGGAAAGCGTGTCATAGGTTCACCATCACTGCTCCATAGCAAGGAACCACTGATAATGTCAAACATAGCCTGACCTAGCCTACTCAACATTTCAGATACCGGTTTTCCGAACTGCTCAAATTTCTGCTACCGGTTCTCCGAACTACTCAAAATCTGTGCTACGGGTTCTCATAACTACTCAAAATTTCCACTACTGATTCTCCGAGGTATCCAAAATTTCTGCTACTGGTTCTTCGAGCGACCCAAAATTCCTGCTATCAGTTCTCATAACTACTCAACATTTCTGCTATCGGTTCTCAGAACTTGTTCTGCCGGGCTCTCTATTAGGAGCCTCCCGAAAATTCAAGGGTACAAATTGCAGACACACACACGTTTGAAAATTCAAAACAATGTTCTTTATCACAAAATGCAAAATAAACTAAGCACTCTTTTTGTATTGCAAAGAGCACTCATCCCAAAACAACTGGGTAGTCTGTACAATTTCCCTTAAGCAGTCATTAAGTATTTAGCCAGCAGCTGTGGAGAAACTTCACACCCCTTCTTCTTCCAATGAAGTGAGACACATACACACACACGTTGCTCTGCTTCGGTTTCAAAGGCGTGAAAAATCAACAAAGTCCTGAAAACAGCAACACAGGATTCCTGAAGAACTGCGATCAGATACTCTTCCACAACGGCCAAACCCACACGCTGCTATTTATAGCAGCAGCCCTAATTACTGGAGCCCTACCCAAACACAGGTGGCCTCATTTTCTCTTGTAATAATCCTTCAGTTGTTGTCTCCTATGCATCACTCTACACATGCGTGGATGTGCCATTAATTCTTGTTCAGAATCCAAGGATGATACAGATGATTGATCTCCTCCTGGGCTGTCTGCCAAACTCCCCTCTTCCCTGTCACTCATGCTGCCTTGGTCAGAGGAGGCTTCGTCGGCAGATTCCATCGGGAGCAAAACAGGCCTGCGACATGTGGATGTTTTCCCCACACCCACCTGCACATTCCTTGGGGAAGGAGCTGAGCCAGAGCTAACCACAACAGAACTACTCAAAATTTCGACTACCGGTTCTCAGAACTATCCAAATTTCTGCTACCGGTTCTCCGAGCTGCTCAAAATTTCAGCTACCAGTTCTTCAAACTACTAAAATTTTCCCCTATTGGTTCTCCAGAACATGCGGTATTTCACCCCCTCCCCAAACTATCCTTGCCCCAGAGGTCAAATCCCCTCACACTACACACCTTGAGGTTTTTTGCTAAAAAAACCCCAGTGTTGTTCTGCCAAGCTTTTCAAAATTAAGCAGCGCTAGAAATGCTTCATATTGGATTTTGGTGCCTGGCTTTATATTAGTTATTGGAGAGCAGAGTCATTTTTAATTAGTATAATCTGAATATTTCAGGAGGTTGAGTTCTTTTCCTTGCCAGTTTTATACACTAAAAAACACCCAGAGCCTTAGAGCTGGTGGAACGGACGTTTAGGGAATAAATAAATGAATAAATCGATGGCTTTCCCCCTTTTTTCCCTTCTTAATCTAATGTTGCTTCCTATTCTGCAATTGTTCTTTTCTACAGCAATGTGTCACGTTTCCAGCAGAGATTGGAGCTCGACGAAAAGCATCTGAGCCTGTTTTATTTATTATTTATTATTTATTATTTATTATTTATTATTTATTATTTATTATTTATTATTTATTATTTATTATTTATTATTTATTATTTATTATTTATTATTTATTATTTATTATTTATTATTTATTATTTATTATTTATTATTTATTATTTATTATTTATTATTTATTATTTATTATTTATTATTTATTATTTATTATTTATTATTTATTATTTATTATTTATTATTTATTATTTATTGATTGATTGATTGATTGATTGATTGATTGATTCATTCATTCATTCATTTATTGGATTTGTATGCCGCCCCTCTCCGGAGACTCGGGGCATCTAACAGCAATAATAAGACAGCGTATAACAATAATCCAATACTAAAAACAATTAAAACCCATTATAATAATAATAAAAAACATACATACAGACATACCATGCATAAAATTGTAAAGGCCTAGGGGGAAAGGGTATCTCAATTCCCCCATGCCTGGCGGCAGAGGTGGGTTTTAAGCAGCTTACGAAAGGCAAGGAGGGTGGGGGCAGTTCTAATCTCTGAGGGGAGCTGGTTCCAGAGGGCCGGGGCCACCACAGAGAAGGCTCTTCCCCTGGGTTCCGCCAAGCGGCATTGTTTAGTTGACGGGACCCGGAGAAGACCCACTCTGTGGGACCTAACTGGTCACTGGGATTCGTGCAGCAGAAGGCGGTCCCGGAGACAATCTGGTCCGGTGCCATGAAGGTTCCATCTCAAAAACCTCCAAGTTACGGACAACTTGAGGGTTCCAATTTACCTCGCTGCCGGTTCAATTCCAGCTGCACCTCACCGACACACAAGCGTATGCATGTGCAGTACAAAATGACTGAAAACATTTAAAAAACTAAAAATGCCGAAAACAAAATATCGACCGCATGCACAGTGCCAGAAACATCGCTTCTGCATCTACGCAGAAGAAAAATAAATACATTTTTAAAAAATTGGGAATTTTTCCCCCCATTAATTTTAAAAAAGATGGTGGCGCCCATGGACCGGCACTGACCGATCTGGTTCGGTGATGTCATCATGATGTCACCAGCGGGCCGCTATCAATTCGGGCGAACCATCCAAACTGGGAGAAACCAACCCTTGAACTGTACATGTTAGATTTTTTAATGTGATTTTATATTTGATGTTTTTTTTAGTATTTTAAATGTTAGATTTCTTGCATTGGCTGCCAATCAGTTTCCGGTCACAATTCAAAGTGTTGGTCATGACCTTTAAAGCCCTACATGGCATGGGACCAGAATACCTCCGGAACCGCCTGCTACCGCACGAATCCCAGCGACCGATAAGGTCCCACAGAGTTGGCCTTCTCCGGGTCCCATCGACTAAACAATGTCGTTTGGCGGGCCCCAGGGGAAGAGCCTTCTCTGTGGCGGCCCCGGCCCTCTGGAACCAACTCCCCCGGGAGATTAGAACTGCCCCCACCCTCCCTGTCTTTTGTAAACTACTCAAGACTCATTTATGCCGCCAGACATGGGGGAGTTGACATATTCCTTCCCCCTAGGCCATTACAAGTTATGCATGGTATGTCTGTGTGTATGTTTGGTTTTATTATAAGGGTTTTTAGTTGTTTTATTAATTGGATTTCTACATGCTGGTTTTATCATTGTTGTTAGCCGCCCCGAGTCTGCGGAGAGGGGTGGCATACAAATCCAATAAGTAAGTAAGTAAGTAAGTAAGTAAGTAAGTAAGTAAGTAAGTAAGTAAGTAAGTAAGTAAGTAAGTAAGTAAGTACGGTAAGTAAGTAAGTAAGTAAGTAAGTAAGTAAGTAAGTAACTAAGTAAGTAAGTAAGTAAGTAAGTAAGTAAGTAAGTAAGTAAGTAAGTAAGTAAGTAAGTAAATAGATGATTGATAGATAGATAGATAGATAGATAGATAGATAGATAGATAGATAGATAGATAGATATTTTGTATTTGTCTTGTTGTAAGCCACCCTGAGTCTCAGGAGATGGGTGGCATAGAAATATAGCAAATAAGTATGGTAAGTAAGAAAGTACGTAAATAAATACTGCAATGCAAAACAAACACTTGAAAACAACAACAACCGCATGAGGAAAACGGAGGACTTGACGCTGAGAGGCGTGTGGGCGGTATTGTATCTTGGCAATTGTTGCCCAAATATTGAGTAATGCATGTGGAACTCGCTGGCTGAACTATTCCTGGAGAAATTTGGAGAAGCTCTCTCCAGATTCTTTAAAGATTGCAAAGAATAGAATAGAATTCTTTATTGGCCAAGTGGGATTGGACACACAAGGGATTCGTCTTTGGTGCATCTGCTCTCCAGGTACATAAAAAGACAAGATACATTGGTCAAGAATTACAAGGTGCAACACTTAAACATAAAAACATAGAAGATTGACGGCAGAAAAAGACCTCCTAGTCCATCTAGTCTGCCCTTATACTATTTCCTGTATTTCATCTTAGGATGGATCTATGTTTATCCCAGGCAGGTTTAAATTCAGTTCCTGTGGATTGACCAACCACGTCTGCTGGAAGTTTGTTCCAAGCATCTACTCCTCTTTCAGTGAAATAATATTTTCTCATGTTACTTCTAATCCTTCCCCCAAATAACCTGATTGTGTCCCCTTGTTCTTGTGTTCACTTTCCTATTAAAAACACTTCCCTCCTGAACCTTATTTAACCCTTGAACCTATTTAAATGTTTCGATCATGTCCCCCCTTTTCCTTCTGTCCTCCAGACTATACAGATTGAGTTCATTAAGTCTTTCCTGATACGTTTTATGCTTAAGACCTTCCACCATTTTTGTAGCCTGTCTTTGATCCGTTCAATTTTGTCAATATCTTTTTGTAGGTGAGGTCTCCAGAACTGAACACAGTATTCCAGATGTGGTCTCACCAGCGCTCTATACAGCGGGGTCACCATCTCCCTCTTCCTGCTTGTTATACCTCTAGCTATGCAGCCAAGCATTCATGTATATAAACACTGTTATTTTTTTATTTTTTATTTTATTTATTACATTTGTATGCTGTCCCTCTCTCTAGACTCGGGGCGGCTCACAGCAGTAATAGAAAAACAATATACAATACAAATCTAATAATTAAAACTATATTATATTTATTGTCTTTATATTTATATCTTTATATTATCTTTATATTTATAGGTTATATCTTTGTATACCTCCAACATTTTTGTAATAATAATAATAATAATAATAATAATAATAATAATAATAATAATAATAATAATTATTATTATTTATTAGATTTGTATGCCACCCTCTCCAAAGACTCGGGGCAGCTCACAACAACAATAAACAGTGCAGAACAAATCCAATAATGAAAACTAAAGCTAAAAACCCACAATCATTTAAAAACACTCAATACTACGCAACCCAGTCAATACTACCCCATGTAGCCCGTCTTTGGACCCGTTCAAAGCTCCGTTGTGTTGCATGCTTGCAGAGACCTCATCTGGGCCAACAAAACCCACATACGGACAACCGTGCCAAGCCAGAATGGAACACCAAGTTTATGAAAATTGGCACGGGACTCCCTATTAACATAAGGGCACATGGTGATGCTTCCTCAGCCGTCAACAAACATTGTGTGTTTTGCCATTTGGAAGTCAAAGAAACAGAGAAACAAAAGCAAATATATTGTGAGCCTCGGTGGCGCAGTGGTTAGAGTGCAATCCTGCAAGCGACATCTGCTGATCACCGGCTGCCAGCAGTTTGGCAGATCGAATCTCAGTAGGCTCAAGGTTGACTCAGCCTTCCATCCTTCCCAGGTGGGTCAAATGTGGACCCAGATTTTTGGGGGCAAGAGGCTGACTCTATAAACCGCTTAGAGAGGGCTGGAAGTGGTAGATAAGTCTAAATGCGATTGCTAAATAAGAGTTGGGAGTTCATCTCTGGTTCTGAGTTCTAGAGAGTAAGGGAGGTCACCTTGCCAAGAGATGTCCAGGTTGCTCTTGAGTGGACAGAGCATTTCTCAAGACCAGGACGTCCAGAGAGCAAATGAAAAAAGCAGCTCAGGCAGATTAACTTCCAAATTCGCTGAACTGGAAGGAGGAGAAGGAATGTGCTTTTTTTCAGCACACCTTTTCGCCTTTTTGAAAAAGGTGTGTTTCCCCCCCCCAAAAAAAGTTGACTTGTCTTTATTTGTTTTTTTCCCTCCAAGATGTTTCGCGTCTCATCCAAAAAGCTTCTTCGGTCTGAGTGAATGGTGGGTAATGGAAGGATTTATTCTTCCATGCTCCAGTCAAAATCCTTCCTTCCTTCCTTCCCTCCCTCCTTCCCTCTCTCCTTTTCCTTCCCTCTCTGTTTTCCTTCCTTTCCCTCCCCCTTCCTTCCTTTCCTTTGTCTTCCTTCTTTCCCCTCCCTCTTCCCCCTTCCTTCCTTCCTTCCTTCCCTCCCTCTCTCCCACCCTCTTTCTCTCTCTCCCTCCTCCATCTTCCACCTTTCCTTCTTTCCTTCATTTATTATAAACGCCTTCATTCCTCAATTAAAAAAAAAACGAGAGCAGTTCCCAATGGCACAGGCTATTAAATTATTTGAAAATCAACCATCGGGGCCTGTCAAACACAGCCCCAACCGCCAGTGGGCAAGGAGAGAAGTCACCTTGGTAGGGAGCTGAGTTATCAGGGCTGTTAAGATGGAGACAAGAAGCCTTGAGAATGCGGCCTTATCGGGTTTAGGGAAGATAAAACTTTCCCCATTTAGAGAAGCTGGGAAGCCTTCCTAGACCTCCTTGGCCAAGGCTATCGGCTTCTCTGCGTCTGTTGACCAAATATGCAGAGTGTGAACATTGAAAGAGAAGATAGGAAGTCTGAGGAACACCTCCTGTCTCAGCCCTGCCCACCAGCAGGGTCTCCAGCGTGGGGTGGGTGGGTGTTACGACTCCCATAGAGCCCAGACAAACCGAGTGATGGAAGAGAGCTGGAATTTAAACATGGCTGAGGACCAGACTGTTTATGGGACCATCTCTTGCAGCGTCCTTCCCAGAGAATAATGAGATTTCGCGGGGTTGGCCTTCTCCAGGTCCCGTCGACTAAGCAATGCTTCCTTCCTTCTCCACCTTCTCCTTCCTTCCTTCTTTCCCCCCTCCCGTTCCTTCCCTCCCTCTTTCCTTCCCTCTCTGTTTTCCTTCCTTCCCCTCCCTCTCCCTCTTCCTTCCTTCACTCCCTCTGACTTCCTTCCTCCTTCTCCTCCCCCTCCCTTCCTCTTCTTTCCTTCTTTTCTTCCTTTCCCTTCCTTCCTTCCCCACCTTCTTCCTTCCTCCCTTCCCTTCCCCCTCCCCTTCCTTCCCTCCTTCTTTCCTTCCCCGTTTTTCTTCCTTCCCCTCCGTCTCCCCCTTCCTTCCTTCCTTCCTTCCTTCCTTCCGTCTTCCCTTTCCTTCCCCCTCTCCTTCTTTCCCCTTTTCTTTCCTTCCCCCTCTATTTTACTTCCTTCCCCTCCGTCTCCCCCTTCCTTCCTTCCTTCCTTCCCCCCTTCTTTCTTCCCCGTTTTTCTTCCTTCCCCTCCATCTCCCCCTTCCTTCCTTCCTTCCCTCCTTCCCCTCCCTCCTTCCTTCCCTCTGTCTTCCTTCCTTCCCTCCTTTCTTCCCTCTCTGTCTTCCTTCCTTCCTCCCTTCCTCCCCACCCTGCTGGCTTTCAGGGCGGGACTCGAAATCAGAGTCTCTCACTCTCTAGCCTGGTGCTCGAACCCCTAGTCCAAACTACCTTCCTGGTCTTCAGCCGCTGTGGCGTTTTGAGCAAGGCCCTTTCCCCCAACGGAAACAATGATCTGAAGCAACTTCGCTGCGTGTTGAGAGAAGGCACGCCCAATAGCTGCATCCCCCATGCAAAAAACAACGACAACGCAGATTAATTTCAACTCCATTTCAACTAAATAAACAATAGATACTTTCCCAAATTCTCCATTGGGGACGCTCAGTTAATGATAGCAATGCTAACGGCTGTTTTAAAGAGCCAGTTTGGGAATCTACTTAAAAAAAATTAAACTACTCAGAAAAGTTGCAGACGCTCCATTCTGGATCACAGGAGCTGATATAAGGGAGGTGGCTGGGATAAAGCAGCCACCCAGATTTCAAATTCCCTTTTTCCTCCCTAAAAGAGGCTGATAATTTTGGGTGCATCTTATACTCTGAATGTAGCTTTTTTTCCAGTCCTAACTAGCTGCTAACAATCTTCCCAGCTCTTACCTTGCAGGCTCTTTCATTGTTACTCTCTGCGAAGAATGTTTTCCAAGGCCTAAGTCTTTGCAGGGCTTTTTTTCATTACTCTAACTTGCTCTGAGTAAGTTTCTTTCCAGCCCTAACCGGGTGCTAACGATGTTCCCAGCTCTTACCAGCTTGCAAGCCCTTTCATTGTTACTCTCTGCAAATAATAATATTTTCCAAGCCCTAAGTCTTTGCAGGGTTTTTTCCATTGCTCTACTTGCTCCGACTGTTTCTTTCCAGGTGCTAAAAATGTTCCCAGCTCTTACTGGCTTGCAAGCCCTTTCATTGTTACTCTCTGCAAATAATAATATTTTCCAAGCCCTAAGTCTTTGCAGGGTTTTTTCCATTGCTCTACTTGCTCCGACTGTTTCTTTCCAGGTGCTAAAAATGTTCCCAGCTCTTACTGGCTTGCAAGCCCTTTCATTGTTACTCTCTCAGAATATTTTTTTTAAAAAAATCCTTAACCAGGGGATAAAATAATGTGCTGAAGCTGACCAGACTAAGAATACTAGCTAGATGAATACCTGGTAAGCAGATTCTTTCCCCTATTTTCATCCCCCCAAAACTAAGGTGTGTCTTCCAGTGCATCTTTGAAAAATACGATAGTTGGAGTAAGGTGCTAGTAGACTTCTGATCCAGGGGGTTATTCCAGAGATTATTCCTATGGCCATATCTATGGGTCCTGTTAGTAAAGGGCACTGAGAGTTGCTTCTAATGTGTCTCACGTTTAGAACTAAGACGCCTTAAACAAGATCTAAGTATTGCCCACAAGATCATATGCTGCAACGTCCTGCCTGTCAGCGACTACTTCAGCTTCAACCACAACAACACAAGAGCACACAACAGATTTAAACTCAATATTAACCGCTTCAAACTTGAGTGTAAAAAATATGACTTCAGTAACTGAGTTGTCGAAGCATGGAACTCATTGCCGGACACCATAGTGTCATCCCCAAACCCCCAAAACTTTACCCTTAGATTATCTAGGGTTGACCTATCCAGATTCCTAAGAGGTCAGTAAGGGGCGAGTACAAGTGCACTAGAGTGCCTTCCGTCCCCTGTCCTATTGCTCTCCTATATCTCCTATACCTTTCTTTTATTCCTATATCTCTTCTTCTATTCTTTCATTGATATGTTCTATTACTATACCTTCTTTTCTATAATTTCTTAGATACATTTTACTATGAGCATCTCCTCTATAACCTTCATCATGTATTTTACTATGTGTATATAGATGTACACCCACTAAAACCCTCATTGTGTATTGGACAAAATAAATAAAATAAATAAATAAATAAAGTTTGGGTTACACCTTTGATCCTTTTGGTCCATCAAACCTGGAGAGGAAAGAACTTTGGAACATTAAGAAGCTTTGTCACTCTCTGTGAGTAACTAGACATTTCCAGGAGGACTTCAAAGGCTTTGGACAACGAGCAAGTTTCAAAGCCTTTCTGAATATGCGTGATTTTATTTTTTTTTTTTGCTCTCACGGCTGCTAATAACTGGTGGTGATTAATATCCCTTATGAATGTGACCTATTGCCTTTTAAATTCTCCACCCAGAGCTGCAATCAGTCTAGTCCACGGCAAGGAATTCCAGTCGCTAATTCCAGAGGTGTTTTCTGAGTTCTGCCATCAGCTAAAAGCATGGCCATCATTTCACCTTGATATACAGTGGTCCCCCTACCTACAAGCCTCTACTTACAAACTTTTCTAGATAAGAACCGGGTGTTCAAGATTTTTTTTGCCTCTTCTCAAGAACCATTTTCCACTTATAAGCCCGAGCCTCCGAAATTGTAACCAGAAAAGACAGAGAGAAGCCTCTGTGGGGCCTCTTTAGGAATCTCCTGGGAGGAAACAGGGCCAGAAAAGGCAGGGAGAAGCCTATGTGGGGCCTCTCTAGGAATCTCCTGGGAGGAAACAGGGCTGGAAAAGGCAGGGAGAAGCCTCTGTGGGGCCTCTCTAGGAATCTCCTGGGAGGAAACAGACCAGAAAAGGCAGGGAATAGCCTCTGTGGGGCCTCTCTAGGAATCTCCTGGGAGGAAACAGGGCCAGAAAAGGCAGGGAATAGCCTCTGTGGGGCCTCTCTAGGAATCTCCTGGGAGGAAACAGGGCCAGAAAAGGCAGGGAATAGCCTCTGTGGGGCCTCTCTAGGAATCTCCTGGGAGGAAACAGGGCCTCCACCTTCCCTGTGGTTTCCCCAATTGCACACATTATTTGCTTTTAAATTGATTGCTATGGGAAAAATCGCTTCTTCTTACAAACTTTTCTAGAACCTGGTCAGGGAACGAATTTAGTTCGTAAACAGAGGTACCACTGCATATCTCAAAGAACGACTGTATTAAATGACAATCACAGTTGAAAGAGATCAAACAGGAAAGGTGAAGAAATCCACGGAATACTTTATCACGTGCTTCATTTCTTAAACCCCCAAAGTCATCTCCTTCTCTTTCAGCTTACAATATTAAAAGCCCTGGACGCATGTTTTTAATTTTTGGCAAACTTGTTGGGTAAGCCGATTGTAATTAAAATCAACATTATCGGGCTCTCAATTGCACGCTAAACCATCCTTTATGGCCTGGAAAATTGGACTCCACAGCATAAGGTTGCTTTGCAACCAGGTAATTCTACTTTTTAAAAATAATTAACTCCTCCTAAGGTTTTCTGGGGCTCAGACCACTGAATGGGGGAAAAAAAGGAGAGGAGAAAAAAAATAAAACACCATCAAAGTTATGTTTGGCCATTTCTTTCCTCTTAATGTCCTGGGAGATTTAGTTTGTCTGTTGAGCAAAAACAAAACAAGATGAAACAGAAGTCTAAGAAAGAAAGAAAGGAAGGAAGGAAGGAAGGAAGGAAGGAAAGGAAGGAAGGAAAGAAAGGAAGAAAGGAAAGAAAGAAAGGAAGGAAGGAAAGAAAGAAAGGAAAGAAAGAAAGAAAGAAAGGAAAGAAAGAAAGGAAAGAAAGAAAGGAAGGAAGGAAAGAAAGAAAGAAAGAAAGAAAGAAAGAAAGAAATTATCAAACAAAATTAAAGACACTCAAATGCTAGACAAGGAATAATGGATGGAAAATGATCCAGGAGAGATAACAACCTGGAAATTTTCTCACAGTGAGAACGATCCACCCATGGAACCGAAGTTGCCTTCAGAAGTTGTGGGAGATTCATTCTTGGAGGCTTTGAAGAAGAAACTGGACTGTCATCTGTCAGAAATGGTGTAAGGTCTCCTGCTTGGGCAGGGGGTTGGACTAGATGACCTACAAGATCCCTTCCAACTCTGTTAATGTTGATGCTTGTCTATGATGATATTTGTACCAGGACTTTAATTAAATGTTGTACCTTATGATTGTTGATGAACTTATCTTTTCTTTTATGTACACCGAAAGCAGATGCACCAAGACAAAATTTCTTGTGTGTCCAATCACACTTGGCTAATAAATAATTCTATTCTATTCTATTCTATTCTACATTCCAATATTCTACTCTACTCTACTCTATTCTATATTATTTATTCCATTCCATTCCATTCTATTCTACATTCCAATATTCTATTCTATTCCACTCTACTCTACTCTATTCTATTCTATCTTATTTATTCCATTCCATTCTATTTTACATTCCAATATTCTACTCTACTCTACTCTACTCTATTCTATCTTATTTATTCCATTCCATTCCATTCTATTCTACATTCCAATATTCTACTCTACTCTACTCTAATCTATTCTATCCTATTTATTCCATTCCATTCTATTCTACATTCCAATATTCTATTCTACTCTACTCTACTCCACTCCACTCCACTCCATTCCACACCACTCAATTCTATTCTATAGAGATGGGCAAGGAATGAATCTCTCTTTAATTTCACAATGAAAATATCTCCATGGTTGACCAAAGCTTGCCTTAAATATAGGTAGTCCTGGACTTATGACCACAACTAGGGTCAAAATTTCCATTATTAAGCAAGGCAATGAAGTGGATCACTCCCAATTTAATGACCTTTTTGTCACAGTCATTAAGCGAATCATGTCCCTTGCGAAGCAGATCCAGCAGGAGGGGTTGAATTGTGGAACTGGAAGGAACCAAATATATTGGACAAGCGGATGGGAGGAAAATTGAATGGGTCTTATTGGATGTCTGGGTTTCAGCATAAGAGCCCCAGTGTGCCTACCATCCCTGTCCAATTGGTCCTTCTTATCAGTACCAAACCCATGTACAGTATGTAAACAATGTTATAGCTATGCATATTGCAAAGACGTACTTGACAAATGAAAATAATAATAATAATAATTCCCCGGCCAGCATGCTCATAAACTTTTAAGATGGGCGGACTTCAACTCCCAGAATTCCACAGCCAGCATCGGGCATTTCCTCACCCAGGGATTCTGGGAGTTGAAGTCCACAAGTCTTAAAGTTGCCAAGGTTGGAGACCCCTGATCTATTCTCTCTCCTTATCTCATTTATCTTTTCTTCCTTTCAAATATGTTCACCTATACTTTTATATCTTTTCTTCTATTCTTTTCTTTATTTATATTATTACATATCTATTCTCTTCAATGTGTATTATGTATTGGATGAAATAAATAAATAAATGAATGAATGAATGAATGAATAAATAAATAAATAAATAAATAAATATACCACATTACAGAAAACCCATCCAACCTCTCAATTGTCTTCCTCCCTCCTGTTTATCCCTCCCGCTGTGTTTTTTCTCTCCCGCCCCACAAGGCCTTTTCCCCTTGTCTCTCCCCACCCACTTTTCACTAGAGGAATGCAGAGAAGGTTCTGCCCACCCTGGATTAAGTTTTTCAGCGGGATTAATGGATTCATTTTTGACGGGAGAATCCGATTCAAGTCTTTTCCCCTGCTCCCCGAGAACATCACTCTTTCTCCCAGCCGAGCCCACTTTGCAGGGTTGTCAGGAAGTTAAGAGTTCAATTAAGAGCCGGGTTGGCGCAGTGGTTGGTTAGAGTTGCAGCACTGAAGGCTACTTTAGCTAACTGTTAGCTTGTTCAGCAGTTCAAATCTCACCACCGGCTCAAGGTTGACTCAGCCTTCCATCCTTCGGAGATGGGTAAAATGAGGGCCCAGATTGTTGTGGGGAAGAGGCTGATTCTGCAAACTGCTTAGAGAGGGCTGTAAAAGCACTATGAAGTGGTATATAAGTGCTATTGGTTCCTTCCTTCCACCCCTCTCCTTCCTTCCTTCCTTCCTTCCTTCCTTCCTTCCTTCCTTCCTTCCTCTCCTTCCTTCCTTCCTTCCTCTCCTTCCTTCCTTCCCTCCTTCCTTCCCTCTCCTTCCTTCCTTCCCTCCCAGTGGTGAGAACACAGCATTGCAGGCTAACTCTGCCCACTACCAGCAGTTCAATTTTCACGAAGTTCAACATTGACCCATCCTTCCATCCTTCCAAGGTGGATCAAATGAGGACCTAGACTGTTGGGGGAAAGAGGCTGATTCTGTAAACCACTTAGAGAGGGCTGTAAAAGCACTATGAATCGGTATGTAAGTCTAAGTGTTATTGCTAATCCACCCTAATTCAGTCACCACCCTGATTTATGGGTGGAGTAAATTCACCTGATCGAGCAACCTTAAGTCTCCGGTTAAGACGAAACTCAAGAATCAAGCGAGCCCTTTTCCAGCCAATAACTTTAATGAAAAGTGGGGTATGAGTTTGAATGGGGGGAAAAACAGTCCCCTAATTTCTAATTTTCCCCCTTGAATGTCAGGACAGACAGACCGGGTTCAAACTAAACTTGGCCAATGTTGCAAAAGACATCCGAAGTATGTCCAGTTTAAAGAAAAGAAGGACCACCAGGGGAGACAGGACAGTAGTCTTCCAATATCTCAGGGGTTGCCAAAGCACCTGAGGGTAGAACAAGAAGCAATGGGTGGAAACTAAACAAGGAGAGAAGCAATTTAGAACTAAGGAGAAATTGCCTGACAGTTGGAACAATTAATAAGTGAAGCAGCTTTCCTCCAGAAGTTGTGAATGCCCCAACGCTGAAAATTTTAAAGAAGATATTAGATGACCATTTGTCTGAAGTGGTATAGAATTTCCTGCCTGATCAGGGGGTTGAACTTGAAGACCTCCAAGCTCCCTTCTAACTCTACTGCTGTACCCTACCCTACCCTACCCTACTCTAATCCACCCCACTCCACTCCATTTTATTCCATTCTATATTCTATTCTATTCTGTTCTGTTTTGTTTGGTTGGAAGCTTTTAAGAAGATGTTGGATAACCATTTGTCTGAAGTGGTGTAGGGTTTCCTGCCTAAGCAGGGGGTTGGACTAGAAGACCTCCAAGGTCCCTTCTAACTCTACTGCTCTATTCTATTCTATTCTATTCTACTCTAGTCAAGTCTAGTGTAGTATTTCTACTGTTATTTCTATTCTATTCTATTCTACTCTAGTCAAGTCTAGTGTAGTATTTCTACTTCTGTTATTTCTATTCTATTCTATTCAAGTCAAGTCAAGTCTAGTCTAGTCTAGTCTAGTATTTCTACTTCTATTATTTCTATTCTATTCTATTCTCTCATCCTTTCATGAATTGGATGTTCCATGCCAACTGTCTCTAAATGAGAGTGACCTTAGCACAGTATGGCCCAAACACATCACACCTGGCAATCCCCTGGCAAAATTGGTCGGTATGATAACCGTTGCGGTGTAGGGTTTCCTGCCTAAGCAGGGGGTTGGACTAGAAGACCTCCACGGCCCCTTCCAACTCTTGCTGCTGTTATTATTAAGTGCCCACGAGCAACACGCCCAGTTTCCCGGCCGGCCGCTTCGCTCCGGATTCCCCGCCTGCCTTGGGGTACCTGAAGTCGCTGTAAGGGTGGATGATCCAGAAGCCGGCCGACTTGACCCTCTCCTGCTCCCGCTCCACCGCCTTCTGGCTGCCGAACATCCGCAGGGAGAACTTGTTCACGCCGGGCTGCAGCAGAGCCCCGAACTGGCGCTGCATGAAGCCGGCTTGGCCCAGCCGGAGCTCGTCGTCCGGGCTGATCTGCTCCCCCGACGCCCCGCCGGCGCCTTCCACCTTCACGAAGGCCGCGTCGGGCGGCGCGTCCTGGCGGGGAGCGGCCCCCGGGGGGGAGGAAGAGGAAGAGGAGGCGGCGGCGGCCGCGGGGAGCTCGCCCAGGCCCGGCGGGCTGCGCTCGTCGCCCGGGGAGGCGGCTTCGCCTTCCAGGCCGATCAGCCGGCGCCCTTCGGCCGAGTCGTGCGGGTGGCGGCCGGCCAGGGAGGAGCGGCTGCCCTTCAGGCGCCGACAGTCGCCGTTGGTGCTGCTCTTGGCGCCGGGCCGGCCGAGCCCGACGCCCGACGTCTCTGCGCTCTCCGCGGGGCCGCTGTCCGGGGCTCTGGATGCCGCGCAGGGCCTCGACGGGTCCGCGGCCGTGGCTCCCGGGGCGGCCGAAGGAGAGAGCGGGTGCAGGCGGATGCTCTTGCGCCGGGCATCTTTGCAGCCTCCTCCTCCTCCACCACCACCACCTCCGCCTTCCTCCTCCTCTTCCTCCTCGTCCATCAGCGAGGCTTTGGGCGCGATCTGCGGCGGGAGGCTGTAGAGCCGCTTGCGCATCGACGGCGGCAAGCGGTCCATGGCGGGGTCCCTGCGGAGGGCGGTGGGCGCAGCTTGGAGGGCGGCGGGGACGCGCAGAGGAGACCCGGCTGGGCCAACCTGCCTCTTCTCCTTCTCTTCCTTCTCCTCCCCGCCGGCCGGCCGGCCCCCCACCGGCGCCAGGCTCAAGGGGCGGCCGCCAGCTGCCCGGACGCCGCGCTCGTCATCTCCTGGCCGGCTGGGGTGCTGCTTGCAAGGGGGTCCCCGCCGGACGAGGGCCGTGGAGCCGAGCTCTCCAGGGAAGCCGCCCCTTCCTTCCTCCTCCTCTCCCTCCGGACTCAGGGGGCGGCCTGAGCGGGGCTGCTGCTGGGCCGCCGCCGCCTCCAGGTGCCCGCCGAGCCGCTTCAGGAAGCCAGGGAGCCGGGGGCGCCGCCGGGACGTCTGGGCCGGGAGGTTCCCCGAGGACCAGCCCGGAGCCGCGGCTGCTCCTTCCCGAAAGGCGACATCGTCACAAGGCGGATGAGGATGAAGGTGGGGATAGAGGAGGAAGGCGAGGGCGGCGGCGGCTTTGCGGGGCGCAACAGGGGCGGCTGGGATCCAACGCGGCGCAGAGCGCAGGGGGATCAGCCGGCGGTCACCCGGACTTGCGCGCCCCGCTTTGGGCTGACATCACCGCTGCTGGTTGGCGCCCATCTCTCCGGCTTTCGGGCGGCAGCTCCGGAGCCTGGGAATCTTCAGGAAAGCGGCGGATCCGATTGGGTTGCCACTGGAGTCCCCGCGTCCAATCGGCTGGGTCTACCTGAGCCGGCGCCCGGCTTCTTAAAGGGGCAACACCTTGGGAGGGGGCGCGCGGCCCCGGGGGAGGGGGGGGGTAGTGGGAGGGAATCAAAGAGGACAGAGAGGAGGGTGGAGAGAGAGAGAGAATAAGAGAAAGGGAGAGAGGGAGGGGAAGGAAGGAAGGGGGAAGATAGAGAAGGACACGTGGAAAGGGAGAGGGGGAGAATGAAAGAGAATGAGAGAGAAAGAATGAGAGAGAATGAGAGAAAAGAAAAATGAGAGAGAGAAAGGAAGGGGGGAAGAGGAAGAGAAAAAGAGATGTGGAGGGTGTAGGAGTGAATAGGGTTTTAAATTTATTTATTATTTATTTATTAATTGGACCTATATGCCACTCTTGTATATTGTTTTTTAAATGTTGTAAACTGCGCAGAGGTCTTCAAACTTGGCAACTTTAAGACTTGTGGACTTCAATTCCCAGAATTCTGGAGCTATGCTGGCTGGAGAATTCTGGGAGTTGAAGTCCACAAGTCTTAAAGTTGCCAAGTTTGGGGACCTTTGGCCTAGAGTCTTTCAGGAGTTAGATAGCGTACAAATTTCATAAGTGAATGATTGATTGAATGAATGAAGAAAGGAAGGAAGGAAGGAAGAAAAAGAAAGAAAGAAAGAAAGAAAGAAATTATAAAACAAAATTAAAGACACTCAAATGCCAGACAAGGAATAATGGATGGAAAATGACCCAGGAGAGATACAACCTGGACATTTTCTCACAGTGAGAACGATCCACCCATGGAACTGAAGTTGCCTTCAGAAGTTGTGGGAGCTTCATCCTTGGAGGCTTTCAAGAAGAAACTGGACTGTCATCTGTCAGAAATGGTGTAAGGTCTCCTGCTTGGGCAGGGGGTTGGACTAGATGACCTACAAGATCCCTTCCAACTCTGTTAATGTTGATGCTTGCCTATGATGGCAGAAAAAGACCTCATGGTCCACCTAGTCTTCCCTTATACTATTTCCTGTATTTGATCTTAGGATGGATCTATGTTTATCCCAGGCATGTTTCAATTCAGTTCCTGTGGATAGACCAACCACATCTGCTGGAAGTTTATTCCAAGCATCTACTACTCTTTCAGTCAAATATTTTCTCACGTTGCTTCTGATCTTCCCCCCAACTAACCTCAGATTGTGACCCCTTGTTCTTGGGTTCCCTTTCCTATTAAAAATACTTCCCTCCTGGACCTTATTTAACCCTTTAACATATTGAAATGTTCCGATCATGTCCCCCCTTTTCCTTCTGTCCTCCAGACTATACAGATTGAGTCCATGAAGTCTTTCCTGATACGTTTTATGCTTAAGACCTTCCACCATTCTTGTAGCCCGTCTCTGGACCCGTTCAATTTTGTCCATATCTTTTTGTAGGTGAGGTCTCTAGAATTGGACACAGTATTATTCCAAATGTGGGATTGTTTGCTTGAAGTGTTTAACTGCTGCCTTGCTTAGCAATGGAAATTCTGGTCCCAATCATGATTTAGTAAGGATTACCTGTACAAGCTTTCAAAGAGCTTACATTTTGGACCAGTTTTTTTGCATATCTCTTTGGCTCAAGATGCTCCATATTATCCCCAATTAGTAAAAAAGGATAGAGGCTTTTTTGGGGATATCACTATTGTGGTTGATTTATGATCATCCTTTTTTCCTGATGTCCAACTAGTGAAAGGATGCCAACTTGAATTGCATCCCGACAGCCATCTCTGTAATTGATTGCTATATAATCTATATAACCTTACATAATTTATTCGCTATTACTTTACTACCTGGCATTCGAATCACCGGATATCCTTCTTTTTGGAGAATATGTGGGACTTTGATGCAATTACCATCTGAACAACAAGACACTGATTATATATAAAGCCTTGGAGAGGCTATTTGGTACCCGTTCCTGCACTCTGTGGCAAACGGCTAGAAAGGAGAAGCCAAGATAGTGATTGCAATGGAAAAAGTAGGAGATTTAAAAAATATATTTTAAAGCCATTTACCTTCCAGTGTCCAGGTAAGAAAAAAACAAATAGAGCATTTGGCCAAATTATGAACCTACTCTGATGATAGTGCTGATGGTGCTATCCAGTTGGGTAATGAAACTTTTGCAAGAAAATTTCTCCTCCTCCTCCTCTTTCTCCTTTTCCTCCTCCTCCTCTTCTCCTCCTCCTTCTCCTCCCCCATCCTCCTCCTCTTTCCTCTTCCTCTTCTTCCTCCTTTTCTTCTTCTTCTTCTTCTTCTTCTTCTTCTTCTTCTTCTTCTTCTTCTTCTTCTTCTTCCATCTCCTCCTCCTTCCTTCTTCCCTCTTCCCCTTCCTCCTCCTCTTTGGACCTCACTTATCAAATTGATGTTCAGGACCATGGAGAGCTCAGTATAAAGTTGAGTTGCCAGACCACAAAAGAAGATTTGAGATGTTGCTTCCATTCTAGGCTGGAGGCTGTCCAAGACAGTAAGTGTGGTGTTTGTGTGTGTGTGTCTGTGTATCTGTGTATTTGCGTGTGCAGATGAAGAGGGATGGTGGCTATTTATTTATTTATGAAACAGATTTGCCGCTTCTCAGTTTCTCACCGGATCTGTTTGACCAGAAGGAGTTTTCTTTTTATTTCTATTTATGAAATGGAATCACTCCCACAGTGGGGTTCATCTCTAGGCAGTTTCACAAGTCTAAAAACACATCGACGACACAAACTCGCACAACGGAAAGTGAGGCACAATAAAACGAGCCAACAGAACTAAAGTCGGGATTGATGGCTCTGCAATCCGTGGCTAAAGCTGTCCCGCCACAAGAGCTGGATGGAGTTGATCTTTTAAAAGTCTCTGGAGATTTTCAGTCATCTGGGTCAGTTGTCCGAAAGGTGCTTATTTCAAGAGGCAACTGGACTTTCTGTTTTGGGTATGTATATTCCATAAATATATGCATTGTCGGCTGGACCAGAAAGTCCAGTTGCCTCTTGAAAAAGCACCTTTGAGATAGTTTATCTTTTAGCACATACATTCATAAGAGCTATGTAGGGTCATACCGACCAGCTTTGCCAGGTGATTGCCAGGTGTGATCTGTTTGGGCCATACTCTGCTAAGGTCACTCTCATTTAGAGACAGTTGGAGTGGGACATCAAATTTTATTTTATTTTTATTTTATTTTTATTTATTCGATTTTTATGCCACCCTTCTCCTTAGACTCAGGGCGGCTTACAACATGTTAGCAATAGCACTTTTTTAACAGAGCCAGGCTATTGCCCCCACAATCCGGGTCCTCATTTGACCCACCTCGGAAGGATGGAAGGCTGAGTCAACTTTGAGCGGGTGATGAGATTTGAACCGCTGACCTTCAGATCTACAGTCAGCTTCAGTGACCTGCAGTACAGCACTCTACCTGCTGCGCCACCCCGGCTCTTCATGAAAATTCATGAAAGGATGAGAGAATAGAATAGAAATAATAGAAAGAGAGTAGAGTAGAATAGAGTAGGGTAGAGTAGAGTAGAATAGAATAGAATAATAGAGTAGGAGAATAGAATAGAATAATAGTGTAGAGTAGGAGAATAGAAATAGAAATTGAAAGAAATAGAGTGGAGTAGAGTAGAGTAGAGTAGAATAATAGAGTAGGAGAATAGAATAGAATAGAATAGAAATAGAATAGAGTAGCGTAGAGTAGAACAGAACAGAATAGAATAATTTATTGGCCAAATATGATTGGACACACAAGGAATTTGTCATTGGTGCAGATGCTCTCAGTGTACATAAAAGAAAAGATACATCTGTCAAGAATCATGTGGTACAACACTTAATGATTGCCATAGGGTACAAATAAGCAACCAGGAAACAATATTAACACAAATGGTATGGATACAAGCAACAAGTTACAGTCATACAGTCCTAAGTGGGAGGAAAAGGATGATAGGAATGATGAGAAAAAAACTAGTAAGAAATAGAAGTGCAGACTTAGTAAAAAATTTTGACAGTGTTGAGGGAATTATTTGTTTAGAAGAGTGATGGCGTTCGGGGGGAAACCTAAAAAAGATAGTAGGGGAATTCTCACTGCTTTGAGTGTCTGCTTATTGTGAATACAAGACCCCATTTTATAATAACATTTTATGTGAACCTCAATGGAATGACCATTCTGAGTGGCCGGAAAAGAAATGAGATTCAACAATGTGCTTTTCTCTGCAGTCTAAAAATACAGAGCAGTTGCTCCATCTGGCCATCTCAAAACACTTCTGAGCATCTGATAAATGTTTTGTAAAAATGGTATTGCTTCCCTTCCAATTTTTTTTAATTTTTAATTTTATTTTACACATTTTAATCAAGTCCAATAAAAATGAAGGAAGACAAGGGATGATCATTTCTATGAAAGCCGGTTAGATGTCCCTCTATTGCCACCAGGAAAGAGGAGACTAAAGCATGAATTTAAAATCCACTGCAAAGTCGCTTTTGAAACCAAATGGGGAAAATTCGTTTTTTTAAAATAATGCAATCTCTTCAATCTACCGATTTCCTAAGTATTTTAGAGTGTATTTCTTTAGGAATAGTCTTCCACACATTGTACCACGTTCTCCATCTTTCAATTGTTCTAAAGAGCGCAGCAAAATAATTACTGGTGGCAATCCTAGGAAAAGAAAGATAATTTGAGATGCCAGTTTTAAACATTTAGAAACATAGAAACATAGAAGACTGACGGCAGAAAAAGACCTCATGGTCCATCTAGTCTGCCCTTATACCATTTCCTGTATTTTATCTTAGGATGGATAGATGTTTATCCCAGGCATGTTTAAATTCAGTTACCATGGATTTACCAACCACGTCTGCTGGAAGTTTGTTCCAAGGATCTACTACCCTTTCAGTAAAATAATATTTTCTCATGTTGCCTTTGATCTTTCCTTCCAAGCTTTGCTTCCTGCGATTCATTTGCCCCAAACAAGTCCCTTTTCTCCCCTTTTAGAACAGAACAGTATGGAATTTTATTGGCCAAGTGTGTTTGGACACACAAGGAATTTGTCTTGGTACATGAGCCGGGGTGGCGCAGCAGGGAGAGTGCTGTACTGCAGGCCACTGAAGCTGACTTGTAGATCTGAAGGTCAGCGGTTCAAATCTCATCACCAGCTCAAGGTTGACTCAGCCTTCCATCCTTCCGAGGTGGGTAAAATGAGGACCCGGATTGTGGGGGCAATAGGCTGGCTCTGTTAAAAAAGTGCTATTGCTAACATGTTGTAAGCCGCCCTGAGTCTAAGGAGAAGGGCGGCATAAAAATTGAATAAAATAAACAAACAAATAAATAAATAAATACATCTGCTCTCAGTGTACATAAAATAAAAGATATGTTCATCAAGAATCTTGAGGTAGAACATTTTATTTATTTATTCTTTCATTCATTCGTTCGTTCATTCGTTCGTTCATTCATTCATTCATTTATTAGATTGGTATGCCACCCCTCTCCGAAGACTCGGAGCAGCTCACAACAACCAAACGGTACAAATACAATGATTAAAAGAAAATTTAAAACCCTTAATAAAAAAACCAGTCATACATCTCAGACAAACCATACATACACGAGTCTACGGAGAGGGGCGGCATACAAATCTAATAAATAAATAAATAAAATAAATAAATAAAACGGAAACGGCAGAGGTGGGTTTTAAGGAGTTTGCGAAAGGCAAGGAGGGGCAGTTCTAATCTCCGGGGGGAGTTGATTCCAGAGGACTGGGGCCACCACAGAGAAGGCTCTTCCCCTGGGTCCCGCCAGATGACATTGTTTTATCGACAGGTCCTGGAGAAGGCCAACTCTGTGGGACCTAACCGGTCACTGGGATTTGTGCGGCAGAAGGCGATCCTGGAGATATTCTGGTCCGATGCCATGAAGGGCTTTATAGGTCATAACCAACACTTTGAATTAATGATAGTCCGGGTACATATAAGCAATCCAATCATATTAGGAACCAGTCAATATAAATTGTAAGGATACAAGCTTTTCGGCCTTGCTTTTTCAACCCCTATGCATTAGAGAGAAAAAAAATGGTTTTATTCCCCCACTGACTTTCCTGCAAGAGCCAGGTTTAATCCTCCTTTCTTGCAAGGACAGTATTTGCAAAGCTAAAGTGATCTTTGGAAAGCAAGACATGGAGCTAAGCTGATCAGCACCCTGGGCTAACCACACCGGAGGAAACACA
Organism: Erythrolamprus reginae; assembly: GCF_031021105.1. NCBI lineage: Eukaryota > Metazoa > Chordata > Lepidosauria > Squamata > Dipsadidae > Erythrolamprus > Erythrolamprus reginae. The sequence goes on along the minus strand of NC_091959.1, from coordinate 5,487,557 downwards.
AGGTTTGCCCTAGCCAAGTGTCGGAGTTGGGCAAACACAGCTACAGAATCTTTATTTTGGGCTATTCAAGCACGCCGAGTAAACATCGTCATTGATCGACCTACTTAAGAAGCAGGGAAACTTCTCCCAAGAAAGGGAAGATGCCTCAGGAACAGAGGATGAAAAGACAGCAGTAGCTGACTTCAGCCCACGTGAGCCTGATTTCAACCAGGGCATAAAATACAGTTTTAAGATGAACTACCTGGGATCAGAGAATCCTTTATTTTGGCGGGATTCTACCACCCTCTGGAAGAGGCTTTCCAAGGTGTATGAGTGTGTTTGCTAAAAGGGAAGTGAAGGGGGAGATGAGATGAATGATAGATAGATAGATAGATAGATAGCGAGAGAGAGAGAAAGAGAGAGATATGATAGGTAGATAGATGGTAGGTAGATGTAAATAATAGATTGGAGAGAGGGATAGTAGATAGATGATATAGATAATAGATGATAGATAAGTAGGTAAATAGGTAGAAGATAGATAGATAGATAGATAGTAGGTAGATGTAAATAATAGATTCGAGAGAGGGATAGTAGATAGATGATATAGATAATAGATTATAGATAGGTAGGTAAATAGGTAGAAGATAGATAGATAGATAGATAGATAGATAGATAGATAGATAGATGTAAATGATAGATTGGAGAGTGAGATAGTAGATGATATAGATAATAGATGATAGGTAGGTAGGTAGATAGATAGGTAGTAGATAGATAGATAGATAGATAGATAGATAGATAGATATAGATAGAGATAGAGAGATATGATAGGTAGATAGATGGTAGGTAGATGTAAATCATAGATTGGAGAGAGAGATAGTAGATGATATAGATAATAGATGGTTGGTAGGTAGGTAGGTAGGTAGGTAGGTAGAAGATAGATAGATAGATAGATAGATAGATAGATAGATAGATAGATAGATAGATATAGATAGTAGATAGATATAAATAACAGATTAGAGAGGGATAGTAGATAGATGATATAGATAATAGATGATAGATAGGTAGGTAGATAGGTAAAAGATAGATAGATAGATAGATAGATAGATAGATAGATAGATAGATATGTATAGATAATAGGTAGATGTAAATAGTAGATTAGAGAGAGGGATAGTAGATATATATGTAGAGAGAGAAATAGATAGAGAGAGAGATGTAAATAGCAGAGAAAGGGGTAGTAGATAGATGATATAGATAATAGATAGATAGATGGATGGATGATATAGATAATAGAGAGAAAAAAAGGGAAGGAAGGAAGGAAGGACAGAGGAAAGGTAAGAGATGGAGAGTGGAAGAAAGGATAGGTAGGGTAGAATACGGGAGGGGAGGGTTTCTCTCTCCCCCTCCCCCATCTCATAAGACTCCAAGGGAAATCCTACAAGTGGAAGGGCTTTCTTTAAAAGTGCCCTTGACGTTGGAACAGAAAACTCAGAAATTAGATCTGCATCCGAAACATTTTTTTTTTTTTTTTGCTTTAACCAGAATCGGTTTGACATCTTAGAATAACTATTACTAATCTTATTATCTGCAGTTCAAGGGAAGCCCTGACGAATGACTCCCTGTGCTTGTCCAGACGGAAGTAATCAGATGGTTTTGTTGCTTGGAGTAGGTGTGTGTATTTGTGTGTATACATGTATGTGTTTTGGGGGAGGGGAGAGAAAGAGACGAATTGCCATCTCATAGAAACATAGAAGACTGACGGCAGAAAAAGACTTCATGGTCCATCTAGTCTGCCCTTATACTATTTCCTGTATTTTTACAATGGATATATGTTTATCCCAGGCATGTTTAAATTCGGTTACTGTGGATTTATCTACCACGTCTGCTGGAAGTTTGTTCCAAGGATCTACTACTCTTTCAGTAAAATAATATTTTCTCATGTTGCCTTTGATCTTTCCCCCAACTAACTTCAGATTGTGTCCCCTTATTCTTGTGTTCACTTTTCTATTAAAAACACTTCCCTCCTGAACCTTATTTAACCCTTTAACATATTTAAATGTTTCGATCATGTCCCCCCTTTTCCTTCTGTCCTCCAGACTATACAGATTGAGTTCATGAAGTCTTTCCTGATACGTTTTATGCTTAAGACCTTCCACCATTCTTGTAGCCCGTCTTTGGACCCGTTCAATTTTATCCATATCTTTTTGTAGGTGAGGTCTCCAGAACTGAACACAGTACTCCAAATGTGGTCTCACCAGCGCTCTATATAAGGGGATCACAATCTCCCTCTTCCTGCTTGTTATACCTCTAGCTATGCAGCCAAGCATCCTACTTGCTTTTCCTACCGCCCGACCACACTGCTCACCCATTTTGAGACTGTCTCCTGGAGTATGAAGCTCCACCCTGAGTATTTTGACATCCCTGTTTCTCCAAACCGGCCTAGATTTTGTTCTTTTTTTAATAAAAAAAAATTCTTTAATTATTTTGCGGAGAGGGGCGGCATACAAATGTAATAAATTATTATTATTCCCAAAGTATGCCCATGTTACACCAACACTCTGCAGTCTGCATTGGTTGCCGATCCATTTCCGGTCACAATTCAAAGTGTTGGTTATGACCTATAAAGCCCTTCATGGCATCGGACCAGAATATCTCAGGGACCGCCTTCTGCCGCACGAATCCCAGCGACCGATTAGGTCCCACAGAGTTGGCCTCCTCTGGGTCCCGTCGACCAAACAATGTCGTTTGGCGGGTCCCAGGGGAAGAGCCTTCTCTGTGGCGGCCCCGACCCTCTGGAACCAGCTCCCCCCTGAGATTAGAACAGCCCCCACCCTCCTTGCCTTTTGCAAACTCCTTAAGACCCACCTCTGTCGTCAGGCATGGGGGAATTGAAATATCTTCCCCAGGCCTATACTGTTTATGTATGGTGTGTTGTGTGAATGTTTTCTTAAAATTATGGGTTTTTATCTTTCTAATTATTGAATTTGTATTTTACACTGTTTTTCTGTTGCTGTTGTGAGCCGCCCCGAGTCTGCGGAGAGGGGCGGCATAAAAATTTAATAAATAAATAAATAAATAAATAAAAACAATAAGATACACACTACACAACCCAACATCATTCATTCAGATTATTATTTATTAGATTTATTAAATTTGTATGCCGCCTTTCTCCGAAGACTCAGGGCGGCTTAAGACACTAATAGCACACATATACACACACACACAAACACACACACACACGGGAGGGACAGACCAGTGATTTTCAGGGGGACCAGAAGAGAACACAACTTTGTGCGGATTGTCTTAAACTCAAAGCCTTGCATGGCTAAGCAACCAGTAAAGCAGGAGCCAAAAAAACAGAGACCTGCAAAAATAAGATAATAATTAAAAAAAACCCAACCCAAAACAAAATGCAAAAATACTACGTCAGTTATCATTAATTATAAGCTGGAAACTTAGCTTTCTTTTTCCCTTCCGTGTTTATTCCAGCGCTAAAAGTTGCCTGCAAAAATAAAAAGGGGGGGGGGTAATTTTCATAGCGGTCCGCTCACATTTTCCTGGGAGATGCAACAGCGCCACCTAGTGAGGAAGGCTGGTCCTGTCCTCCTCCTGATTTAGCCCAGGCTAACAAAACAAGGGAGAAAATTTGTCAAATTTCTCTGTTGTGATGGGATGTGAGATGCTTTTTGTGATGTGTGCCTATCATACGAAACAAAGGAAGGGGCCTCGGGGGTTTGGGTCTGCTCTCAAAATTCATTCTGCATTTGCAGGCCTGGGCCTAGGAATGACTGAGTACGCAGTACAGTTGTTTTAGTGTTGTTTCTGTATTTTGTGTATTATTATTATTATTATTATTATTATTATTATTATTATTATTAATTGGATTTGTATGCCACCCCTCTCCGTAGACTCGTAGACTCCGTAGACATTTGCTGTTTGGATTGTTGTTGCGTTTTATATTGCTTTTTAGTTGTGATGATTGCAAACCGCCAAAAGTCCTGCTGGAGTTGGGTGGCATATTAAATATCACAAAATAAACAAAGAAATAAATAATTTTGCCTTGTTTGAGCTGCTGTGCTGAAGAGTGTGTAGATCAGTGATGGCGAACCAATGGCATAGGTGTCATAGATGGCACATGGAGCCATATCTGCTGGTACGTGAGCCATTGCTCTAGCTCAGCTCCAACATGCATGTGTGTCGGCCAGCTGATTTTTGGCTCACACAGAAGCTCTGAGAGGGCGTTTTTGGCTTCCAGGGAGCCTCCGGGAGGATAGGGGAGGGCGTTTTTACCCTTCCCTGGCTCCAGAGAAGCCTTTGGAGCCTGGTGAGGGCAAAACATGAGCCTACTGGGCCCACAAGAAGTTGGAAAACAGTCCGTTTCCGACCTCCAGAGGGCCTCCGTGGGGGTGGGGGAAGCTGTTTTTTCCCTCCCCAGGCATTAAATTATGGGTGTGGGCACTCACACAGGTGTGATAGCACACATGCAAATTCTTTTGGCACCCGAGGAAAAAGGGGTTTGCCATCACTGGTATATAGACAGGCTACAAAAGTGGTGGAAGATCTTAAGCATAAAACCTATCAGGAAAAACTTCATGAATTCCATCTGTAGAGTCTGGAGGACAGAAGGGATCGAAACATTTAAGTATATTAAAGTGTTAAATAAAGTTCAGGAGGGAAGTGCTTTTAATAGGAAAGTGAACACAAGAAAAAGGGGACACAATCTGAGGCTAGTTGGGGGAAAGATCAGAAGCAACGTGAGAAAATATTATTTGACTGAAAGAGTAGTAGATGCTTGGAACAAACGTCCAGCAGACGTGGTTGGTAAAGCCACAGTAACTGAATTTAAACATGCCTGGGATAAATATAGATCCATCCTAAGATAAAATACAGGAAATAGTATAAGGGCAGACTAGATGGACCAGGAGGTCTTTTTCTGCCGTCAATCTTCTATGTTTCTAAAACAAATAATGTACACAAATATGTTTAACAAGATAAAATTTTCTCTTCCCTATCTTTCTTCTTATTGATGAATGTAATCAAATTAGGCAAGACTTTTACAAATTGAATTGTAAACGGATAACGATCTGCATGTGATTATAGAGATATTTTTCTTTTTTATTGCAATTAAAAATGAAAATAAAACTTTTTAAAAAAAAAAAATAACTCCAAGTAAATCAAACTTCTGTGAAATCAAACTGTCCACTTAGGAAGCAACACTGATTGACAATCAATTTCACCTGCTGTTGTGTGCGTTCAACTTTGTACAGAACGAAGTGTTCAATGAGAATATTTCATTCATTCAGATCTAGGATGCCTTCCTTGAGTGTTCCCTTTATTTATTTATTTTTTGAGCAGTGCATATACATTTTTTAAAAATGCATAAGGAGCCAGTTTGAAGCAGTGGCGAAAGTTTTGGCCTAGAAACCAGAAGGTGGTGAATTCTAGCTCCATCTCAGGCAAAACCCACTGGGTGTCTTTGGGCCAGTCTCTTGTTCTTGGTACAGAAAATAGTACAGTCTGCATTGGTTGCCGATCAGTTTCCGGTCACAATTCAAAGTGTTGGTCATGACCTATAAAGCCCTTCATGGCACCGGACCAGGGTATCTACGAGACCGCCTTCTGCCGCACGAATCCCAGCGACCGGTTAGGTCCCACAGGGTGGGCCTTCTCCGGGTCCCGTCAACAAAACAATGTCGCTTGGCGGGGGCCAGGGGAAAAGTCTTCTCAGTGGCAGCCCAGACCCTCTGGAACCAACTCCCCCCAGAGATTAGGATTGCCCCCACCCTCCTTGCCTTTCGTAAGCTCCTTAAAACCCACCTCTGTCGTCAGGCATGGGGGAATTGAGACATTCTTTCCCCCTAGGCCTTTATAATTTATGCATGGTTTGTTTGTTTGTATGGATGTTTAGTTTTATAATAAGGGTTTTTTAGTTGTTTTTAGTATTGGATTTACATGATGTTTTTTATTACTGTTGTTAGCCGCCCCGAGTCTACGGAGAGGGGCGGCATACAAATCCAATAAATAAATAAATAAATAAATGAATGAATGAATGAATGAATAAATAAATAAATAAAGGTGGAAGTACGACCTACGTTCACAGCTTTGAGTTCTTTCTAAAGTAATATACTTACTTTCAAAAACATCACTTTTTAGAGAGGTGGGCAGTCGATTTAATAAAGACTAGATTAAAAAAAAAAATAGAAGTGTATATTCATATTCCATCTTTCTCCCCACCCCCCTTTTCCAATCTCCTCTAAAATGGCTTTATTGCCCAATATGTCCACATTAAAATGACATCTTCCCTTGCCGTGGTTGCACCTTGCCGTTTTTTCCGTCCGAGACCTTCCCTTGCCCTTTGCTTGGCGTGTTTTGTCATTCCCTGCTGTGACTTTGTCACATTTCTCGGGCTCCCGTTCCTCCTTCCAACCAACTGCTGCAGAATCCCCGGGGCCATGTTGAGCCTGTCTGTTGCAAGCCGCATTGGAAACCTTCCCTCTGCCTTTGCAGAAGATGACATTTCGTTTCTCATCTTTCTGAATACGCTCAGCATGCATTAAGATAAAACATCTATTCTGGGTATTTCCAGGAAGCGCTTGAAAAGCCAAGACTGGCAAGCTTGTAAAATAAGCCACAATAAGAACATTCTTTGCTGCATGTCTTAATATTCGCTCCTTCCTTCCTTTCTTCCTCCTTTATTCTTCCTTCTCTCTCCCTTTGTCGCCTTTTTTCTTTCTTTCTTTTTCTTTCCTTCCTTTGACCCTTTTCCCTTCCTCCTTCCCTCCATCGTTCCTTCCTTTCTTCCTCCTTTATTCTTCCTTCTCTCTCCCTGTCTCCTTTCTTTTTCTTTCCTTCCTTTGACCCTTTTCCCTTCCTCCCTCCCTCCTTCCATCGTTCCTTCCTTTCTTCCTCTTTTATTCTTCCTTCTCTCTCCATTTGTCTTTCTTTCTTTCTTTCTCTTTCCTTCCTTTGACCCTTTTCCCTTCCTCCCTCCCTCCATCGTTCCTTCCTTTCTTCCTCCTTTATTCTTCCTTCTCTCTCCCTGTCTCCTTTCTTTCTTTTTCTTTCCTTCCTTTGACCCTTTTCCCTTCCTTCCTCCCTCCCTCCTTCCCTTTCTCCCATCCTTCCTTTTATTCCTCTAATTAAAAGAAAAAATAAACGAGATGAGTGGAATATGTATTTACAACGTGAGTAATAATAAAGAAATAAAAGTAAATAAGAAATGTTCATGAGGGATCAAACTGCTTTTTAAAAACCCAGATCACACAGAATCATGGAGATAATCCAATGTCAGGACAAGTGTTTTGTTAAAATGCATTTGCATTATTATTTTTTTTGGACCAGTGAAATTTCAGAGAGAATCAAGGTAGCTTAAGTAGTTTTCATGGTTGTTGTTTCTTGTCTGGTCTACCTGGAAGGACTGACGGAAGGGACAACAGGCCAGTGAAGAATAAATATGTTCAGTTCAAATTTAGACCAACAGAAAATCTAAAGTGAGCTGGATCATTTATCTTATATTATTCACAAAAATACTCAGAAAATAGGCTGAAACCCTTTTAAGAACAGAACAAGAATTGAAAAAGAGACCTTGGAGGTCTACTAGTCCAACCTCTGGTCACACAGGAAAACATAGAAACATAGCTCAGGCATTCTGGGAGTGGATGTCCACAAGTCACAGAAGAGCCAACTTGACCTCCCCCTGATCTAGACCATGTCTCTTTTGAGAAGATCTTTCTTGCATCATTCTGCCGCATGAATCCCAGCAACCGGTTAGGTCCCACAGATTTGGCCTTCTCTGGGTCCCGTTGGCCGGACAATGTTGTCGGGCGGGGCTAGGGGAAGAGCCTTCTCTGTGGTGGCCCCAGCCCTCTGGAATCACCTCCCTCCAGAGATTCGCACTGCCCTCACCCTCCTCGCTTTTCGCAAGAGTCTTAAGACTCATTTATGTCACCAGGCATGGGGCAATTAGTTCAAGCCCCCCACCCCCACCCCGGTTTACTAAATCTATATTGGAATTTTAGTTTGTAATTTTTAATTAATTAGATTTGTTGTTGCATTGTTTATATTGTGTCTTGTGAGCCGCCCCGAGTCTTCGGAGAAGGGTAGCATACAAATCTAATAAATAATAATAATTATTATTATTATCATCATCATCATCATCAACAGATGATCCAAAGTGCAGACTCTGTAAAGAAACAGATGAAACAATCAATCACATACTCAGCTGCTGCAAAAAGATCGCACAGACTGACTACAAGCATAGACATGATGCTGTGGCACAGATGATCCACTGGAACTTGTGCCGGAACTACCATTTACCAGTGGCAAAGAACTGGTGGGATCATAAGCCTGAAAAAGTGGTTGAAAATGAGCAAGCAAAACTACTGTGGGACTTCCGACTTCCGACCGACCGAATTCTGAAGCATAACACACCAGACATTATGATCATGGAGAAAAAGAAAGTATGGATCATCGACATCGCAATCCCAGGAGACAGCAGAATTGAGGACAAGCAGCTAGAGAAATTAGTGAAATATGAAGATCTAAAAATCGAGCTGCAACGACTCTGGCATAAGCCTGTGAAAGTGGTCCCAGTGGTACTTGGCACGCTGGGCGCAGGGCCAAAGGATCTCAGCAGACATTTGAAAACCATTGGAATTGACAAAATCTCCATGTCAATTGCAAAAGGCCGCTTTACTGGGATCGGCAAACATAATTCGCCGCTACTTCACGCAGACCTAGGTGCTTGGGAAGCGCCCGACTGGTGATGAAATACGAAATCCAGCATAGTGATCTCGTTTGCTGTGTTGTACTGACATAATAATAATAATAATAATAATAATAATAATAATAATAATAATAATAATAACAACAACAACAACAATAATTTATAGATGAGGTGGAGAAACGGATGAAACGATACCAGGTTTTTGAGAACAGCCGAGTATACCTCAAGGAACAGGACTGTCAAAATGCTGTTGAAGGAGACAGACAAGTACTAAGAATGACACGAAACCACCTCATTTGACCAGGAACATTCCAATTTAAAAATGGTCCCAGAGCTAGAGTTTTATTTCGGTTTTATTTTTAAAAACAGTGGAATCCCTTTTATACATTATTGTTGCACTTCAACAATTTTACACACCACGAGTTTCATGCATCTATAAGTATGCCCATAATCTAAGAACCCAGCAATGCCTGTGATTCTACAGTCATCCTAAATCAACATGAATTAATGTCAAAACTGAAACAAACCAGTTGCATAGAGTATCACCATGCCGTGATGCTGTTTCAACAGCATTAAAACAAACAAACAAAAGAGAAGAAATTATAAAATTCGGCCTGAATTGAATATTACAAGACTGTGAACCCATCATCAGTGCAAAAAAGATGAATATACATGATTTAAGGGGGAAAAAATTAAAGCCATTATAATATGTATATAAACAAAAGTGTCTCACTGTATCCAATCATTGTCGTTTCCTGGACTACCCAAAATCCTGTATTCTATAATTATAGGATATCTCATTATTTCTATACAGATTGAGCCCTTAAGAGGACAAATGTCATTTTACATTATATTCCTCTTACATACTCTCTCAGACATACAATATAAGGAATGAATTCAGCAGCTTAAAAATCAAATACTCACTGTAGTTTGGTTTTCCCACCCTCCAAATATAAATATATACTGTATATATATATTTTAGGTTTTGCTGTACTTTACAAAAGGTTTTCACTAGATGGCAGCAGGTGCATTTTAGAGCTAATTTTTAACAGCTACGTTAAGTTAAAAAAAAAAAAGATTTGCCGCATGCATGATTGGACTTACTTGTAATACTTAAATGTTCTCAAAGGGGGAAAAAACCCCCCAACAACATTCCCACAGCACATCAAGCCCAGAATAGTTTACATCCTCTATTCTGAAGCGTTAGTTAAAAGTATCGGCTAAATAAGGCATGCTTAAGACAGTCACCGTTGCTCACTTCAAAGAAAAGCATCAGAGAAAAAATGGAGTTTGTAAATCAACCATCCGGTATTCAGTCTAGCAGGTGGCATTTCTATCAGTCTCTCAAACGTAAAGCTCTGAAAAAACAAGTCACAATTAGCGATGATTGAAATTCCTAATTGCAATAAGGTAGAACAAAATTATAGGACCACACGCTTTCTCAGAAATCAGCCCAAAAGGAATTCTGAACACAAAATATAGAGATGGAAGAATATAAAGACAACCTTTGGTTACAAAATGGTTGTCAGGAAAGCTGTATAAGGGTTTATAAAAGCCATAAATATTGGATTTTCTTTGTTTATATTGAAAAAAGGTGGAATCATTGGGGTTTTTTTATAAAGGCTCGCCATTATTTTTTTAAACAGGCATGCCACAGTGATCAGTATAATCCTCTATAGATCTGGCTGATCTTTGCGTAATGTGGGTCCAATTTTTATTGTCCTACCAGTCAAAAATGTATAAAAATATATTCAAGAGAAGGGCTGACTCCATTCAGTATTAGTGCTACTTAACCTGCAAATAATTTCTGATATACAGATGACTTATGCAATCATATTTAGCCCCTTTGGGTTTTCCAAAACCCAGGGGTGGATAAGTAAGTAAGTAAGTAAGTAAGTAAGTAAGTAAGTAAGTAAGTAAGTAAGTAAGTAAGTAAGTAAGTAAGTAAGTAAGTAAGTAAGTAAATAAATATGAAAACACAATTTTGAGAAATGTTTTATACAAACTTACATAAGCACGGCTCTTAATTTGTATTTCTCTGGCGTAGATTTTTATCTTTATGGTTGTTTGTGGAATTAGTTTTCCTACAAAAACAAAACGGCATTCAAATTAAGTTGGGGAAAAAAGAGAAGTTGTGAACAAAACAATGTTTACCACATGATGAAGGGAAGAGAAAAAGGGAAAGGAAGAGAGGAGAGTGTAGGAAAGAAAAAAAAATGGAAAAGGGCCATTTAGATCAGTGTGTCTGAATCTCAGCAACTTTAAGATGGGGAATTTGGGTAGTTAAATAGAAGAGAATTCTTTATTGGCCAAGTGTGATTGGACACACAAGGAATTTGGTGCACATGGTATCAGTGTACATAAAAGAAAAGATAAATTTATCAAGAATCATGAGGCATAACACTTAATCATTGTCAGAGGGTACAAATAAGCAATCAGGAAGCAATCAATATTAATATAAATCACAAGGATACAAGCAACAAGTTACAGCCATAAGTGGGAGGAGATGGGTGATAGGAATGGTCACTCATTTCCTCCCACTTATGACAGATGCAGTCTTAGTGAATAGTTTGACAGTGTTGGGGGAATTATTTGTTTAGCAGAGTGATGGTGTTCAGGAAAAAAAACTTATTTTGTCTAGTTGTCTTGGTGTGCAGTGCTCTGTAGCGACATTTTGAGGGTAGGAGTTGAAACAATTTATGTCCAGGATGCGAGGGGTCAGTAAAATTTTTTCACAACCCTCTTTTTGACTCGTGCAGCATACAGCTCCTCAATGGAAGGCAGGTTGACAGTAATTGTTTTTTTGTGCAGTTCTGATTATCCTCTGAAGTCTGTGTCTGTTTTGTTGGGTTGCAGAACCAAACCAGACAATTATAGAGGTGCAGATAACCGACTCAACGATTCCTCTGTAGAACTATATCAGCAGCTCCTTGGGCAGTTTGAGTTTCTGAGTTGGTGCAGAAAGAACATTTTTTGTTGTGCTTTTTTGATGACCTTTTTGATGTTAGGTGACCATTTTAGGTCTTGAGATGTGATAAAACCTAGAAATCTGAAGGTCTCTACTGTTGATACTGTGTTGTCTATTTTTTATTTATTTATTTATTGTTAGAGTTGAAAGGGACCATGCAGGTCATCAAGTCCAACCCCCTGCCTGAGTAGGAATCCTAAAGCACTCCAGCCAAGTGGCAGTCCAATCTCCTCTTGAAAGTGTCCAGAGTTGGGGAGTTCACAACCTCCGCAGGCAGGTTGTTCCACTGGTTGATCGCTCTGACCGTCAGGAAGTTCTTCCTTATTTCTAGGTTGAATCTCTCCTTGGTCAGCTTCCAGCCGTTGTTCCTCGTCTGGCCCTCTGGTGAATAGAGTGACCCCCTCCTCTCTGTGGCAACTCCTCGTATACCTGTAAAGAGCTATCATGTCCCCTCTGGCCCTCCTTTTCTCTAGACTATCCATGCCCAGTTCCCGCAGTCTCTCTTCGTAAGTCTTGGTTTCAAGTCCCCTAATCATTTTGGTTGCTCTTTTCGGCACCTTCTACAGAGTTTCAATGTCTCTTTTGAAGTGTGGCGACCAGAACTGGACGCAGTACTCCAGATGTGGTCTGTCTAGTATTGTAAGAGGTGATAGAATGGGAGGGTTTCTCCTAAAGTCTACCACCATTTCTACAGCTTTGAGTATATTCAGTTCCAGATTGTTCCGGTCACATCACGAGGCTAGCTGTTCAACTCCTGTCTATACGCAGTTTCATCATCTCGAATGAAACCAATCACTGTTGTTTCATCTGCAAACTTCAGTAGTTTAACAGATGGATTGTTTGAGATGCAGTTATTGGTATATAGACAGCAGTGATGAGAGTACACGGCCTTGGGGGTAAAGCCTACACATCTTCTCATTGTTGAAGTTGAGAAGCACTGTTATAAACCATTGTAAAATCTTGTGGACAGAACAGAGATGGCTTTTCCAGAACAATCATTTAAGTGGCAGCTGAATGCATCATTTACATTCACTTGTGTACAATGTAATGGTTCCTGTCCCAGTTATTTGTTAATGCTGTTATTTTTAAAAGCACCATTCTCAAGGATTCGTTCTATGTAACCCCCCCCCCCCAAATAACTCTGTTTAAGATGTCAATTCCACTGACATCCCCCCTTCTATTGCTCCTCTCTTTTCTGACAGTTCTGACACAGATGCAAAGACATCTCAACTGAGCTGCAACGAGATTTAAAAGACCAGAGTAAACAAACGAAACAGAACAACAACAAAAGAGATCAACGTAACAGTTTCTTGATCATCACATCCCTGGGGAATTCTGGGAATTGAAGTCCAGATATCTTAAAATTGCCAAGATTGAGAAGCACTGCTTTGGATGATGCCAATGTGGAAGTGTTTGTTATATGTTAGCTCTCAAAAGAACAATCCTTCATTCGGAATGTTTTGCTTTCCCTTCAAATATACAAGTGATACCTCGTCTTACGAACTTAATTGGTTCCGGGACGAGGTTCTTAAGGTGAAACGTTTGTAAGACGAAACAATGTTTCCCATAGGAATCAATGGAAAAGCGATTAATGCGTGCAAGCCCAAAACTCACCCCTTTTGCCAGCCGAAGCGCCCGTTTTTGCACTGCTGGGATTCCCCTGAGGCTCCCCTCCATGGGAAACCCCACCTCCGGACTTCCGTGTTTTTGTGACGCTGCAGGGGAATCCCAGCAGCACAGAAACTGGTGCTTCGCTGGCAACGGAAGTCCGGAGGTGGGGTTTCCAGTGAGGGGAGCGCCAGCGAAATTGCAGCATCACAAAAACACGGAAGTCTTCGAAACCCCACCTCCGGACATCCGTGTTTTTGTGATGCTGCGATTTCGCTGACGCTCCCCTTGGTGGGAAACTCCACCTCCGGACTTCCGTTGCCAGCGAAGCGCCCGTTTTTGCACTGCTGAGATTCCCCTGCAGCATCACAAAAACATGGAAGTCCGGAGGTGGGGTTTCCCATGGAGGGGAGCCTCAGGGGAATCCCAGCAGTGCGAAAATGGGCGCTTCGCTGGCAACGGAAGTCCGGAGGCGGGGCATCCCAGTGGCGGTGGCTTGGGCTTGTAAAGTGAAAATAGTTTGGAAGAAGAGGCAAAAAAATCTTAAACCCTGGGTTTGTATCTCGAAAAGTTTGTATGACGAGGGGTTTGTAAGACGAGGTATCACTATACAGTAGTTCCTCTAGATATGAGCTGCGCCACATGCGAGTATTCCAAGTTACGAGCCACGAGGGGAGAGAAATTTCTGTTCCAGACCCGAGCTCAAATTTGGGATACGAGCTGAGCGTCCACTAGGTGGCGCAAGAATCCTTGCTTCTGGTTATCTCGGAGGGGAAAAACAAAGTCTAAAGCCATTTGTTCCAGATACGAGTTGTTCGACATACAAGCTCCCTTCTGGAACGAATTAAACTCGTATCTAGAGGTACTACTGTATCTTAAAATTGCCAAGATTGAGAAGCACTGCTTTGGATGATGCCAAGGGTTTTTCTCCGCAATGTGGAAGGGTTCGTTATATGTTAGCTCTCAAAAGAACAATCCTTTGTTCGGAATGTTTTGCTTTCCCTTCAAATATACTTGCCTGAAAGGTGGAACATTTAGAGCACAAAACGGACTGCGATAGGAAGATCAGGTCCATGAAATACTTACATTGGCCCAGCTGGTTCATCATCTGCAAGGGGGTGGATGGTGATCCAATGAAAGAAAGAGAGAAGGAAAAAAAAAAGGCTTTTAGGTTCTGCGGTAAAAATTTGCAGGATGGTAAAAAATCATTGGCTACCAATAAACAGCTTTATCTAAAAGGCCATTCCGTTTGAAATTGCAAAAATTTCATGAAGGGATTTTATTTTTCTCTCCTGGATTTGAGTTTAGATGGCAAAGTAGGTTGTTCAAAATCATTTCAGTCAACACTTTTGGAATGCTATTATCGTGAAAAACCACAACTGTTAAGTGGACAGATTCTGACAAATGTGGATATATAGTACTCATCTTGTCCCCAAATTCCAGTGGTTCAATCTTACGAGAGAGATGAGAAGACAAACCAACATTTCAGTTGTAAAATCCTGCTGTTTGTTTCTAAAATCAATGCTTTATTTCTCCCCCATCTGACTCTCCCCAGAAACGCATGGTACATGATTCTGTGTGAATTCCTTTGTCGTTTTTCAACTTCGCTTGAAGTTCTGAATAAAATATTTCAGAATTTTGACTTGATACAAAACAGCCCTTCCAAAAGCACCAAGCTTTTGTGGTGATTACATACACAAATGATATTACCCAGTTATTGCACATCACAAGACATTTCAGCTTGTTACCTGGGAGGGCCAGAAACTTATCCCTTTATAAATTTTGTAGAAGGTTAGAAAAATAATAATAATAATCAACTTGTCCCTTTTCTTCGTGATCAACTTGATTTTTCATTTGTACTTTACCTTACAACGGAGTAAAACGAGAGGCACATTTTAAGCAATTAAAAAAAAAAACCCAATCCGTAAGAACACCTTCAGTTGGCAACCTGTTCTGCATTACGTCACTACTTTATTTATTGATAAATAGTTGGCAAGCTAAAAAAAAGAAGACCTTTTCTTATAATTTGTGGTTTGGATACAAACTCAGCAGGATTCCACAAGGGGACTTAAGGCACACAAAGCATTTATGGAAACTACAGTCTTTTAACAGTGTAAGCAACTGCATGAGCACACACTAGGAGTAATGTTGGCCCAAGCTGAACATTACTCCATCAGTACCTTTAAGGCAACGGAGTGGCTAAGCCACCGCCAGCACAGTTACCAGAACGGGGGCAAGGGGTGGGGGGAGAAAAGGAAGAACAAAAGGGAGGGGAGGGAGGAAGAGCTAACCACAAACCAACAGCTGGACAGCCAAAATAACACACCAGTGTCCACAGAAGTCTGCTACTCACAGCAAACTATTAGAACAAGGTACAGAGAACTAGGACTAGTAAGGACAATCAGACATCAAATGTGCTGTATATACAGTGCAGATATACAGAGACAAATCAGGTTTGGAAACATGGAAGCACATTACGATAAAGACTAAGCTGCCCCTCTGACAAACATCTTTCAACACCCCCCCTGGCCCCCCCAGAAGACCTCAAAGGCAGCCTAAGCTAGAGACGCTCTAACATAGAAGCTTTGCTGATGCTGACATTCAGGAATATCCTTAGTTTTCGTTTCCCAGGAATTAGCAGGGTTAGGGCAGTGTTTCCCAACCTTGGCAACTTGAAGATATCTGGACTTCAACTCCCAGAATTCCCCAGCCAGCACTATAATTTCTTCCAACTGCAATGAGTCGAGCACCCCTTGCACAAATGGAGGCACACAATGAGCAGACATTATTCGTGAATAACCGATATGCGTAGCAGTGAGCAGTTCAAATCAGGCCCAGGCCTGCCACCCTCATTGCCTATAGCAGTGAATGCTGGCTGGGGAATTCTGGGAGTTGAAGTCCAAATATCTTCAAGTTGCCAAGGTTGGGAAACACTGGGTTAGGGGATTTAGTGCCGGGTTCAAAACCATCGTTCTGCCCTTCGAAACCTCGCTTCAATCACAGCAGCCTGAAACAAGGGGGTTGGGGGGGTTGGGGGGGGAGCGTTTGGCTAACGGATTCTGAAATAGCTCCAACTTATGCCACCTGAGATAGACCGGTCGTCAAACACGGAGGTGGGACAAGAATAAGCTTACACGTGGAACAAGGCTGGGGTTGGACTTGACATGAGGAAGCAAGATGGAGGCTCTAACATGAATGCATTCGGTTGGCAGAGCTCAGGGGGGGCAGCGGTTCGGTTGACATGCAACTCTTTATCGTAGATTGGCCGCATGGCCATTATTTCTCCTTTCTATGCCCAGTCCAAGCCAAGCTGTGGCTGTTATAGAAAGCCTTTCTCGGTCAATAGCTCCTGGGTCAGCCATGGTCGGCATTGATCCCCACCATATACAGAACGTGACAAGACAAAAAAATTAAAAAAAAGGACTAGAGCCCTAGAGAAGTTGACCAGAAAAGAGGAGAAACAGAAGTGTAGGGAGGGAGGGCGAGGTTGGGAAAAAAAGAAAAGAAAAAGAATGGAACAATTAGAAAAATGGAGCCCAAATTAGTGGTGGATGGGAATGAAGAAAACTAAGGAAAAAGTGTTAACGTCATGAACTGTGCATCGTATAGACTGAAGCGGAGAATAAACGAACTCCAAAGCATGCAAAAACTCTCACTTACCACCGTTTTTTAAAGGAATGATGCAATTGAAAGGGGGAAAGAAAAAGAAGTCATAGTAACTGATAAATAACAGTATTACTCAGCACGTTCCATTAATTCTCTAAATTTGCTAGCATTTGCAGCCGGAGGTCAATTAAGGAAGGTCCCCTACGTGCATCCAACTTGCCAATCATTTTCAGACTACAGTTGCCTCCCTCGCATTCATTCCAATCAAGTTAAGATTCCCAACTTCTCATTTTACACATCGGCTCTAGGATACAAAATAAATTAAGTCCACCACCAAAACGCAGGACCCCTGAAGAATACATGCACGTAAAGCAAGCAGGGCTTCTATGAAGCCTTCTTAGTAGCCGCCACAGGTTTTTTTTTGTTTTTAAATCACAAACTGAATTTTTACATCATCATCGTCGTCATCTTCTTTTTAAGGACCCCAATAATCCCTTGCGGGGTGAAGTCGGCGTAACTCAATGGAGCTGAGTGTTTACTGGCTGGGTGCCCTTCCCTGTCACCAATGCGGAGTTTTGTTCAGCAGATATATTCTCATTGTGCCCAGAAAGAGAATGAGAGAGAGATAGAGATAGAGAGAGAGAGTGAGAGAGACAGAGAGTGAGAATGAGAGAGAGACAGAGAGAATGAGAGAGAGAGTGAGAGAGACAGAGAGTGAGAATGAGAGAGAGAGAGAGAGAATGAGAGAGAGAGTGAGAGAGAGTGAGTGAGACAGAGAGTGAGAATGAGAGAGAGACAGAGAGAATGAGAGAGAGAGTGAGAGAGAGTGAGTGAGACAGAGAGTGAGAATGAGAGAGAGAGAGAGAGAATGAGAGATAGATAGATATATAGAGAGTGAGTGAGAGAGAGAGAGAGAGAGAGAGTGAGAATGAAAGAGAGACAGAGAGATTGAGAGAGAGTGAGTGAGAGAGAGAGTGAGAATGAGAGAGAGACAGAGAGAATGAGAGTGAGAGAGAGAGTGAGAATGAGAGAGAGACAGAGAGAATGAGAGAGAGAGTGAGAGAGAGTGAGTGAGACAGAGAGTGAGAATGAGAGAGAGAGAGAGAGAATGAGAGATAGATAGATATATAGAGAGTGAGTGAGAGAGAGAGAGAGAGAGAGAGTGAGAATGAAAGAGAGACAGAGAGATTGAGAGAGAGTGAGTGAGAGAGAGAGTGAGAATGAGAGAGAGACAGAGAGAATGAGAGTGAGAGAGAGAGTGAGAATGAGAGAGAGAGAGAGAGAGTGAGAGAGAGAGAGAGAGAGGGAATGAGAGAGAGAGAGAGAGAGAGAGAAATAGCTGCCTCTATGTAGGATTTAACTTACAGCCTCTTTATTTAGACCTTTAGTTAGATTGACCTCACAGCCTGAGGTTAGTTGGGGGAAAGATCAAAAGCAACATGAGAAAATATAATTTTACTGAAAGAGTAGCAGATCCTTGGAACAAACTTCCAGCAGATGTGGTTGGTAAATCTACAGTAACCGAATTTAAACATGCCTGGGATAAACATAGATCCATCCTAAGATAAAATACAGGGAATAGTATAAGGGCAGACTAGATGGACAATGAGGTCTTTTTCTGCCGTCAATCTTCTATGCTTCTATGTTTCTCTTGATGGTGAGGCGAGAGCTCCACCTCTAGGTCACCACACCACTCAAGCTGAATTTTTACATCCCCTTCCAAAACTGACCAGCAGAAATCCCATACGATTTGTATAAAAATGGGACATTCAGTTTTTTAAAACGAGGCTTAGGAATTTTGCTTAGGGGGCAGGAGGAGGTGGGAGAGATTTAAGACCAGGCTAACCAATAAATTGATTTTAAATTTACTGGAGTTTTCTCTCTCTCTCTGCCAAAGGAACAGAAGGGCTTATAAAGTGGAAATCTGCAATGGGGTGTTGGCAGGAGGACATTACCTCTGTCCTCTTTTCCTTCCTAGCACAGAGGAAATATTGAAAACACGTACAGATGTTCTCAAGAGACCTAGATCTGGAAATCTCCCCCACTTCCTTCTTCAGTCTAGATCTAGGTCTCTTATTACTGAGCGGCCACATGACCTAACAAGAGCAAAATAAAAATTAGAAACGGGCGGAGAAGTGAAGGAAGGATTCTCTTTCTTCTGTTAGCAATAGCTGGGAAAGTATTGCTATCAGAATCCCAGCGACCGGTTAGGTCCCACAGAGTTGGCCTTCTCCGGGTCCCGTCGACTAAGCAATGTTGTTTGGTGGGACCCAGGAGAAGAGCCTTCTCTGTGGCGGCCCCGACCCTCTGGAACCAGCTCCCCCCAGATATCAGAGTTGCCCCCAACCTCCTTGCCTTTCGCAAGCTCCTTAAAACCCACCTCTGTCGTCAGGCATGGGGGAATTGGAAATTTCCCTTCCCCCTAGGCTTATAGAATTTATACATGGTGTGCTTGTATGTATGAGTGTTTTTAAATTGGGGTTTTTTTATATTAGATTTGTTTACATTGTCTTTTTATATTGTTGTTAGCCGCCCCGAGTCTTCGGAGAGGGGCGGCATACAAATCTAATAAATACAAATACAAATACAAAAGAGAAGGAAACAAAATGCCCATTTTTTTTTCTATACAGGCTGCATTGCTTGCAATTGCTAAGTGGATCTTCTCGCAGAGGTCCATGAATCAATGCCAACTCGGATCTTAAATAGGACAGGTAGTGCTCATTTAGCAGGTGCCTCATTTAGCGACGCTTCAAAAATTACAACAGTGATCAGAAAGTAATTTTGGCACCAATCTTTACATGTGTGGCCTTTGCAGGAACATTTGGCGAAAGAGAGAAGTCAGATTGTAAGCTCCGTTATAGTTTCACTTAGCGAACACTATACTTAAAAACAAAAGATGCTGTTAGGAAATGTAGTCGCTAAATGAGGACTTCTGTAAAAACTAACTTACACAAGATTATGCTATGACATTAAATTGGATACTATTGTTTAGAAGGAGGACAAAAGGCAAAAAAATACATAGATATTGCAGGAAAAACTACTGTAAAAGCCAAGAGAATTTGAAACTATTATGAACAATTTGAGTAACATTTCAATAGCCCAAATTGCACAAAATAAACATACTTAAAAAAAACCAAAACCTTTGAGGACCTTTTCCACAAATAGCTCAATTATTTGCTACAATGCAGATGCATGCAACATATTAAAATCTTTTTGGGGTGCTTCAGGGCTCGGTCCTCTCTCCCCTCCTATTCAATATCTACATGAAACTACTGGGTGTCGTGGTTAGCTCTGGCCCATCTCCTGCCCAAAGGACTGTGGATGTGGGGGAGACATCCACATGCTGTAGGCCTGTTTTGCCCCCCCCCCCCGTGGAATCTGCTGATGAAGGCTCCTCTGACCAAGAAGACATGAGTGACAGGGAGGAGGAGAGTGGGGCAGACAGCTCAGAAGGAGATCAATTATCCAGCTCCTCCTTGGATTCGGAACAAGAGTTAATGATACAGCCACGCATGCGGAGAGCGATGCATAGGCAACAACAACTGAGAGATTATTATCAAAGAAAATGAGGCCACCTGTGGTTGGGTGGGGCTGTGGTCATTAGTGAGGCTGCTATAAAGAGCAGCCTGTGGGTTTGGCCATTGTGGAGGATTATCTGATTGTTGTGTTTCGTGACTGCTTTACTGACTTTGACCTTTTGTGTGCTGATTTTTCCCCGCTTTGAAACTAAACCAGAGCAAAGTGTGTTTCACTTTGTGAAAGAAGAAGGACTGTGAATTGCCTCACAGCTGCAAGCTAAGTATCACAGAACTGATAAGGGACTTGTACAAATTACCACTTTGGTTGGAGACGAGGGCTCTTTGCTATACCAAAAGAGGGCTTGGTTTAAGTGAATTTTCATTATAAAGAACATTGTTTTGAATTTTCAAACGTGTGTGTGTCTGAAATTGTATCAGTGCATTTTTGGGAGGATTCTATCAGAGAGCTCGACAGAACACTGGGTGAGGTCATCTGATGTTTTGGGGTGAGGTATCAGCAATATGCTGATGATACCCGGTTGTATATCTCCGCCCCACGTCAGTTCAGTGAAGCAGTGGTTGTGATGTGCCGATGCCTGGAAGCTGTGAGGGTCTGGATGGGTGTCAACAGGCTCAGATTTAACCCAAACTAGACTGAGTGGCTGTGGGTACTACCTCCTAAAGGCTATTGACTGTCCATCCTTGGCTCGGGGTGGGGGGAATTGTCCCCCTCAGAACGGGTTCACAATCTGGGTGTTCTCCGAGGCGCACAGATAAGATTAGACCAACATCTAACAGCTGTGGCTAACGGGACCTCTGCACGGGTTTGTCTGGTGCAGAATTGCGACCCTACTTGGATCAGGAGGCTTTCCGAAGAGCCACTCATGTCCTTATCACCTCATGGGTGGATTATTGCAACGCACTCTACATGGGTGGTACCCCTGAAGAGCATTCGGAGACTACAATTGGTCCAGAATGCAGCCGCGCGATTGGTTGTGGGTGCACCCAGGTACACTCACACATTACACCAATCCTCCACGAGCTGCACTGGCTCCCTATTGGCCTCCGGGCTCAATTCAAGGTGTTGGTTATTACCTTTAAAGCACTACATGGCTCAGGGCCAGGTTATCTCCGAGACCGCCTTCTATCTCATAGTTCCCAGCGACTGGTAAGATCCCACAGAGCTGGTCTCCTCCAAGTCCTGTCAGCCAAACAGTGTCAGCTGGTGGACCCGTGAGGAAGGGCCTTCTCTGTGACTGCCCCGGCTCTCTGGAACCAACTACCCCTTGAGATCTGTACTGCCCCCATTCTATTGGCCTTCTGGAAAGCACTGAAGACCTGGCTTTTCCAGCAGGCTTGGGCCCTTGATCTCGCAGATTTACAATGTAAATTTATGTATGTATGAGATTTTTAAAACTTTCTTAACCTTTTATGATGTTTTCAAATGTATTTCATATCCTGTTGTAAGCCGCCCAGAGTCCTTCAGGAACTGGGCAGCATAGAAATACAGTGTCCCCTCGATTTTCGCGGGAGATGTGTTCCGAGACCGCCCGCAAAAGTCGAATTTCCGCGAAGTAGAGATGCGGAAGTAAATACACTATTTTTGGCTATGAACAGTATCCCAAGCCTTCCTGTAACACTTTAAACCCCTAAATTGCAATTTCCCATTCCCTTAGCAACCATTTAGATTATTACTCACCATGTTTATTTACTAAAGTTTATTAAAAAAATATTTATTAAAGTCAGACAAAAGTTTGGCGATGACATATGACGTCATCGGGCGGGAAAAACCGTGGTATAGGGAAAAAACCCACAAAGTATTTTTTTAATTAATATTTTTGAAAAACCGTGGTATAGACTTTTCGCGAAGTTCGAACCCGCGAAAATCGAGGGAACACTGTACAATCAATCAATCAATTAATCAATCAAACCTTCCCATGGGGGCACCAAAGACATTATTGGTATTTAACAATAGCAACCTCTGGCAATCCAAGTGGCTGCAAAGAGCATCTATAAAAATTAACACCTGGGATAAAGGCAAAGCTTTTCAGTAAGCTTTGGCTTTTCTGGGTGTTTTACGTACAAGAAAATCTCAGTGGCAGGCAACAATTCCTCTGCTTCCACGCAAGCAAAGCACAAAGCATAACCTACTTTTTGCTAAGGCGATTAGATGAGCGCTAAAGTGACAAGGAAGGAAGGAAAAGAAGGTTTTTAAAATCGCTTTCTTCACATTATTATTTATAACCAGCATTAAGCCAAGAAAAATAAGTATTAGTACAATAAAGTAAAATGGAACTGCTGCCCTGCCAAGGAAAGAAAATCATGCATTCTTTATTTTATTCCGACTTGCAAAACAATTCAAACAGGAAAACAACATACTACCTTGGCTTAGGCTAAAATTAACACAGTGAGGAGATGGAAGAAAACCAGCTAAATTTATTTTTTCTTACTTCAAAATTCACATCTTCTAGAAAAGCAGATGTCTGTTGATTTACCCCTAATCCAAAAGAAAGATTTGTGTTTCCCACTAAAGCCATCATACATACACTAGACTTAATACAATGAAATAATAATTGTTTTGAATGAAGGATCAGGATCAGAGGAAAGAAAGTAACCGCTTGACTGTAACACAAAAACGTCGCTCTTTGTATATAAACGAATATAAACGAAAGCTACAGCCCAGTGAGTTATTGAAAACTATCACAAAGACCTGCTCTGCCTCTCTCTCAAGCAATGAGTGCAGAAATGCAGCATTGCTTTTTTTAAACTTTCAACACAACGTAGCAAAAGCACGCAGTGAGTATGTGTTACTTCAAAATTTGCAGGATATCAACGAAGCAGTGGAAGTGATGTGCCGGTGCCTGGAGGCTGTTGGGGCCTAGATGGGTGTCAACAGACTCAAACTCAACCCTGATAAGACGGAGTGGCTGTGGGTTTTGCCTCCCAAGGACAATTCCATCTGTCCGTCCATTACCCTGGGGGGGGGGGGGAATCATTGACCCCCTCAGAGAGGGTCCGCAACTTGGGTGTCCTCCTCCATCCACAGCTCACATTAGAGAAACGTCTTTCAGCTGTGACGAGGGGGGCATTTGCCCAGGTTCGCCTGGTGCACCAGTTGCGGCCCTATCTGGACCGGGACTCACTGCTCACAGTCACTCATGCCCTCATCACCTCGAGGCTCGACTACTGTAATGCTCTCTACATGGGGCTACCTTTGAAGAGTGTTCGGAAACTTCAGATCGTGCAGAATGCAGCTGCAAGAGCAATCATGGGCTTACTTAGGTATGCCCACGTTACACCAACACTCCGCAGTCTGCATTGGTTGCCGATCAATTTCCGGTCACAATTCAAAGTGTTGGTTATGACCTATAAAGCCCTTCATGGCATCGGACCAGAATATCTCCGAGACCGCCTTCTGCCGCACGAATCCCAGTGACCGATTAGATCCCACAGAGTGGGCCTTCTCCGGGTCCCGTCAACTAAACAATGTCGGTTGGTGGGCCCCAGGGGAAGAGCCTTCTCTGTGGCGGCCCCGACTCTCTGGAACCAGCTCCCCCCAGAGATTAGAACTGCCCCTACCCTCCTTGTCTTTCGTAAACTTCTCAAAACCCACCTTTGTCGTCAGGCATGGGGGAACTGAGATATCTCCCCCGGGCCTATACAATTTATGTATGGTATGCTTGTGTGTATGTCTGTTTAATAATGGTTTTTTTAAATATTTTAAATTGTAAATTATTAGATTTGTTATAAACTGTTTTTATTGTGTTGTGAGCCGCCCCGAGTCTACCGAAAGGGGCGGCATACAAATCTAAATAATAATAATAATAATAATAATAATAATAATAATAATAATAATAATAATAAATATAATAATAATAATAAGCTACAGCCCAGTGAGTTATTGAAAACTACCACAAAGACCTGCTCTGCCTCTCTCTTAAGCAATGAGTGCCAAAATGCATCATTGCTTTTTTAAAACTTCAACACAACGTAGCAAAAGCACGCAGTGAGTATGTGTTACATCAAAATTTGCAGGATGTTGCTCTGTGTGAATCAATGGCTGTTGACTTGCACCTGAGATAAATCAAGGAGGAAATTCCTCAGGGTAGCTCCAAGAATCAGCCAAATCTAGGACGCTGGGAAGTCAAGGTTAAGATTGATCAGCTGTTTTCACCAGGGGGAACATCAATTACACTGAGAATACCCAGGTAATAACAGGATGTCTCAGGCACATCCCGTTCTGCCTTGTCATTGGGAGTACAAAAGGAACCTACTGTGATGCCAGTCTGATTCACGAATACCATCAGAACTGAGTAAAATCGAAGAACGCTCTTCAGCCACGGCAC
Organism: Erythrolamprus reginae; assembly: GCF_031021105.1. Lineage (NCBI taxonomy): Eukaryota > Metazoa > Chordata > Lepidosauria > Squamata > Dipsadidae > Erythrolamprus > Erythrolamprus reginae. Next base: position 5,462,810 of record NC_091959.1, on the reverse strand, counting down.
ACAACTATCTCACAAAGAGAAGGAAGGCATAAATATGTCAACAATGAAGTGAAACATTCGTTTTGAATAAAGCAACCTTAGGTATTTATGCTGATTTGGTGTTGTGGGAGATGGAGGTGCCTTTGGACATGGCCTTGAGCTGAAAATAGTCAAGTCCTGGCCATTTATAGAGAGATTTATGGTTCCCCCCCTCCCGCTCAGCAGGTTGGCTGTGAATTTTGGAGGCTACAGAGTAGAGATAGGTGCCAGAGATGGATTAAACAACGGGATTAACCTCACACCCTTGGAATCACTAATTATGATAGGGTTTTTAGTTTTTTAATATTAGATTTGTGCCATTATAATATTGTTTTTATCGTTGTTGAGCCGCCCCGAGTCTTCGGAGAGGGGCGGCATACAAATCTAATAAATTATTATTATTATTATTATTATTATTATTATTATTAATTATTATTACTACTACTACTACTACTACTACTACTACTACTACTACTACTACTGCTGCTTCTGCTTAAAATGAGGACCCGGATTGTGGGATAATATGCTGTCTCTGTTAAAAAGTGTTATTGCTAACATGTTGTAAGCCGCCCTGAGTCTAAGGCATAAAAAATTGAATAAATAAATAAATACTACTACTTCTACAACCTCTTCTGTTCCTACTGTAAACATCCTCCTTCTCATTCTTTTTCACCTCCTCCTCCTCCTTTCTCCTCCTCCTCCTCTTCCTTATCGTCATCATTGTTATTGTTGTTGTTGTTGTTATTATTATTATTATTATTATTATTATTATTATTAAGTAATTCTAATTTATTCTTTATACCTTGGTCTCAAATTCTACTAACCATCAGTTCCTGTAGATTAGTTTCTTTGGCTGAATTAATCCTTTTATCCATAATCTCAAACTGAATGTGATCCACCATATAACGATACCAATTATTATTATTATATTTAAGTGACTCAAACCCCCAGGATGCAACTGTGGCCCAAAACCTTAAGAAGCGCATCCACTGATGAAGCAGTAAGAGCTTTAGACATTGCTGGGACTACTGACCCAGCAGCTTCTTCATATTTGCTAGTATATTCTGTGTGGGGCAGTAGTGCAAAAACTGAAAACGGCCCAAAGGAAACAGCCGTTCATTCCTGAGGGGTTGAAATGAAGTTCTTCAGAAACTCAAATAAGGAAGTTCCCCTGCGTTCCGAGGCTTAGAAGGCCGTCTCGATGGCAAAGGTGAGGAAATACATCCTTAAGGCTATCCCCATTGTCCAACACCAGATCCCCGCCACAGTCAGGAAGCAAACTCTTCAAGCAATTGAGAAGCCAAAGGGATTCTCAAGAATGCGCTTACGCACATTCCTGGCACATGCATCTGTCTGGAAATGTGTTCAAAGGAAGACCAGTCCGGCATCCGCAAGTGCTTATCCAGCTGTCAAAAGAAGACCATGCACAACGGCTTTCATGCTGAATTGAAAGCTGGCGGCCACTCAATTCTCTTTGCATCTGGTTAGAAATGAAGAGCTTAGTAATGCGCCCCCCCCCCCCCTTGCAATCTTTCCTTATCATGAAGCTGTCTGCCCACGAAGCTGTGGCAGAAACACACAATCCTTTCTACCTCCTTTGGCTGAATGGAAAGAACTTGCATTGGTCCATGGTAGAAGGCAAACATATGAGCAAGCAGTCTTCCTTGAGCCACTGTATAAGCTGTCATGGTTAGATGAATCTTAGAAAATCAGAACAATAAAATAGAAAGGGCCTTTTTAAAAAGGGGGATTTGGGGACTGTTTAAAAATTGACTGGCATAGTTCTGGGCCTTCTCCGGGTCCCGTCAACTAAACAATGTCGGTTGGCGGGCCCCAGGGGGAGAGCCTTCTCTGTGGCGGCCCCGACTCTCTGGAATCAACTCCCCCCCAGAGATTAGAACTGCCCCTACTCTCCCTGCCTTTCGTAAACTCCTTAAAACCTACCTTTGTCGTCAGGCATGGGGGAACTGAATCACCTCCCCCGGACATGTTCAATTTATGCATGGTATGTTTGTGTGTATGTTTGTTTAGAAATATGGGGTTTTTAAAAATATTTTAAATATTTTAAATTATATTTAGATTTGTCATGAGTTGTTGTATCCTGCTGTGAGCCGCCCCGAGTCTGCGGAGAGGGGCGGCATACAAATTTAAATAAATAAATAAATAAATAAATAAATAAATAAATAAATAAATAAATAAATACTATATAAAGATTATACAAGAAATAGTATAAGGGCAGACTAGATGGACCATGAGGTCTTTTTTTGCCGTCAATCGTCTATGTTTCTATGTTTCTATATCAGTTGATCAAGCTGAAATTAATGCCAAAGCAGGAATTGATTTTTGGAAACTTTGAGAAACAAAAACTGCCATTATTGAAGGTGTTTTTATTTCATTTTCTCTGCTAGGTTTTTATTGCTTGTAAACCTCCTAGAGTTGCTGTGAGCGAGTAGGTGGCTATATAAGTTTCCTAAATAAATGAATTATTGGATTTTACGTCTATAATAAAAATGCTGGCCCAGTTTTACACAACCACACCAAAGCTAACCTGCTCATTTCAAAAAGCAGAACAGAGTCTGGGGAGAGGGGCGGCATACAAATCTAATTAATAATAATAATAATAATAATAATAATAATAATAATAATAATAATAATAATAATAATTTTGCCAAGGCAGCTGTGCAAAAACAGGACTGCCATATGGAATCCATGATGACACCTTCAGCACTTGTTATTGGCAAGACCATGGTTTTTTGTTTTTTTTAAAGTTATCTTACCTGGCTAGTCCAGAATTATCGCACTGTTTAGGTAGTGTTCATTTCTACACAATTGCAATTTAATGCGCTGTATTGTCTAGATGACACAGTCCTTATCTCATGAACACAGTATCTTATTCAAAATGCTAGAAGGGGATTAACAACAATCCATTTCCAAAATAACCTCCTCATTTATTTTCGGTTCATGCTTATGGTTTTGTATTGCTTCTCATAAAGCAATATTTTACACACAGACAGACAACCCACAATTGTGAATGGACTTAGCCATGCTCTGTACGGCCTGTCATAGACAGGTCCCTATAGGCAGCTAGTTATCAGCTAGGAGTATTTCTATGCCTCAGTGACTGTAAGATGGGTGGACTTCAATTCTCAGAATTCCCCACCTAGAAAATTCAGAGCACTAAAGGCCACCTATCTTATTGTTGCTAAGATGGAGAAACACTGAGTTAGAAGGTAGGAAATACAGTGGTACCTCTACTTATGAACTTAATTCATTCCGGGACCAGGTTCTTAAGTGGAAAAGTTTGTAAGAAGAAGCAATTTTTCCCATAGGAATCAATGTAAAAGCAAATAATGCGTGCGACTGGGGAGGTTGGAGGCCCTGTTTCCTCCCAGGAGATTCCTAGAGAGGTCCCGTGGAGGCTTTTCCCCACCTTTCCGGCCCTGTTTCCTCCCAGGAGATTCCTAGAGAGGTCCCGTGGAGGCTTTTCCCCCACCTTTCCGGCCCTGTTTCCTCCCAGGAGATTCCTAGAGAGGCCCCGTGGAGGCTTTTCCCCACCTTTCCGGCCCTGTTTCCTCCCAGGAGATTCCTAGAGAGGTCCCATGGAGGATTCTCTCCCCATGGAGAGAGACCCCATGGGGGCTCGGGTTTGTAAGTGGGAAATGGTTCTTGAGAAGAGGCAAAAAAATCTTGAACACCCGGTTCTTATCTAGAAAAGTCCGTAAGTAGAGGTGTTCTTAGGTAGAGGTACTACTGTACCCCTCTTTCCTCACAAATAATAATAATAGGAAAGAAATGGCCATACTGAGACGAATGGGCTACGTTCAGTGAGGGAAGGAAGTTACAGTGAAAGCTTGACTCCCTCGAAGGTGTCTCAAGCAGAAGATTACGGCATGGTTATGGGAGGTCTGTGGGGTTCAGTGGACAATTTCAAAAGGCTGCCCATCTCTACCATTTCAAATGCAAGCATGAGCAAAAAGCTTTCCATTACGATGCGTTTTAGTCGCTTAAAGCATTAGGTCTTATTCATGCAAAAGGCAGGTTGCAAGTATCTGCAGTCAAGAGATCTTTAAAAGTTTTATCAATTAGTTTGTAAAAGTATTTTTTTTCCTCCAGTAAGACAGCACGGTATGTATGCGACCGAAGCTGAATTCAGTAACAAATGACACTGTTTAAAATGTCTCACATGCTAGAAAGAGGAATGCAGGACTCGACCAGGATGTGTCCGAGGGAGGGAGGGGTCAAACACATCATCAGTCTCGAGTCCCTTCGTCCCACAAGAGATCTAACTCCAGCCCACCTTCAATTCCTTCTATTCTTCATTCCTGCTCATTTCCCCTTGACCATTATTAGTTGTTCAAGTTCTTCTCGAGATCCTAAGCTCGCAACCAACTTTTATACGCCTGGACTTTCTGATTTCCCCTCAACTGACAGTGTCTTTTCAAAGATACAAATATTTCAGTATCTTCTCTGCCAAGGGTTCTCCAATGCAAAGGACCGAGGGACAAGGCTTTCCCGGCCATCTTCAGCAGCCTGAAATTTGGAAGCATGGGGTTGATGACGCCAACTTTTCAAAAGGAAGGCTCCCCAAGGAAAAAGAAGAAGGGGCCTGGTTCCCGGCAAACACAGCGGTAAGGAAGAAACTTACCGTCTGGGACCTCATCTGGCCTCTTCCTTTTCTCATAAACAACTATGATAACCACAAGAATGATGATCTCGGCCAGAATTCCCAGGAAGGGCCAGAGAGGAGCCAAGTGGTTGCGTACACGCAGGATGGTGATTTCGGCGTCTGTGCCCACGGGGTTGGTGGCGTTGCACTCGTAATCCCCAGGGTCTTCGTTGATCTTGAGGTCCACAATACGGAGTTCGGTGTAATTCTCTTTGTTGTTAATGAAGAAGCGGCCAGAAGAGTTGTCAATATTCTAACGACAAAAAGGGCAACCCAGACAAAATTACCAAGCGTTCCAGTTATTCTGTTATATGCCCACATCCCATCTTTCGAACTAGCTTCATATTTTTCATTCTTGCCAAGCTGGGCATGACTTGCAAGTCATTTGACTTGCTGAGGTTCTCCTGCTTTTAAAAACCTCCTTAAGTTCATTTGTGGCAGAAAAGATGACATGCATACAGGCGTGTCCTTATGACCACAATGGAGCCCAAGAGTGGGACTGAAAAATTTTAGCAACCGGTTTTCTGACAGTTGTAGAGTGGCTGTGACCTACTCAGCCTCCTGCACCACAGTGTGGGGGTGCTTTCCCCCCTCCCCAGACTCCAGAGGGAGAACAGGTGTGGGGGGGATTAATCTCCCCCCTCCTTTTTCACTGACCTTTATTATGTTTATGTTCAGTCAGCCCGAGTGTGTATTATTGTGTAGTAGATATGGTTTTTTATAACAATGTATTTTAAATTAGTTTTTTTGATTTTTTAACATTAGGTTTGTATTTATATTGTATTGCTGTTATGTTGTGAGCCGCCCTGAGTCTTCGGAGAGAGGCGGCATACAAATCTAATAAATCTAATAAATTATTATTATTATTATCATTATCATCATCATTATTATTATCATTATCATCTGTTGCAGGGACCATACCTGGTTTTGCTCTTAAGACATCTCCAATTTTGATCTTCATATATCTCAAATTTAACACATCCCCCCCGCCCCCCCAAAAAGGGCCATTTGCAGGACAGACAAGAGAGAATTATCTGCCATTAAATAGGCAAAAATACCGGAATAGTTTCATTCCTTGGCCTGGCGTTGCAAACTTCAGCCAACAGCTGAGCTTACCTCGTGGGGTTTGATCTCCTACTCACCATGGACATTCCGTTGACTTTCTTGAACCATAACCACTCTGGATGTGGGTAGCCAGCAGACTTGCAATACATCAATGCCTCCTGCCCTTCGTTTTTGTTCTCACTTCGCTTGTGCCCAGTAATATCAGGAGAAGCTAACAGGCACAAAAAAAAGGATGGGATGGTGGTGGCAAAGGGTGGGAGAGAGAAAAAGAACAGTGTATAATCCAATCTGTTTCCTCTATAGAACTGTCACAACCCTACATAATGACATTCAAAATCGTCGCCCACTGCTTGGAACTCAAGAAAGCACAGCGGTGGGCCTTCTGGTGGCTTAATATATTCAGTTTTTGCCACTGGTTATTTATTTAGAACTTCCTTCCATTTCATGGGGGACTGTTATGTAATCTCTTGTAACGGGAGAATCTGCAGAATATTTGTGTCCAATTCTGGATTTTGTTTTCAGTGTCTTGTGCCTCACTGAATAACCCAACGCTGTTGTCTAAAACAGTAGCAGGTGCGGAATTAGATTGCTGCCAACCTGCCTTCCATTGAGGACCTGTATACTGCACGAGTCAAAAAGAGGGCGGGGAAAATATTTACTGACCCCTCACATCCTGGACACAAATTGTTTCAACTCCTACCCTCAAAACGTCGCTACAGAGCACTGCACACCAAGACAATTAGACACAAGAACAGTTTTTTTCCAAACGCCATCACTCTACTAAACAAATAATTCCCTCAACACTGTCAGACTTTCTACTAAATCTGCACTTCTATTCTACTAGTTTTTCTCATCATTCCTTTCACCCATTTCCTCCCATGTTGACTGCATGACTGTAACTTGTTGCTTATATCCTAAGATTTTTATTAATGTTGCTTCTTCATTGCTTATTTGACCCCTATGACAATCATTAAGTGTTGTACCAAATGATTCTTGACAAACGTATATTTTATTTTATGTACGCTGAGAGCATATGCACCAAGACAACTTCCTTGTGTGTCCAATCACCCTTGGCCAATAAAAATTCTATTCTATTCTACTAAAGAGTACGAAAGCATGGAGCAATAAAATAACCCCTCCACCCCACATACAATGCTCTCGTTCTGAAAAGGAAGATAATTCTACACCCTTTCCTAAGCAGAAAGCCCTGAATAATTTAGAATTAGGCTGGGAAGCATAGGACATTAATTCCTAAAGGAAAATGCAGACAGTTGTTGTTGTTGTTGTTATTATTATTATTATTATTTATTAGATTTGTATGCCGCCCCTCTCCGTAGACTTGGGGCGGCTCACAGCATACAATAAGATAATTCACAACAAATCTAATAAATTTAAAAACATTTAAAAAAACCCATTATTAAACCAGTCATACACACAGTCACACCATACATAAATTATATAGGCCCGGGGGAAGGAGGGGAAATGCCTCAATCCCCCCATGCCTGACGGCAGTGGTGAGTTTTAAGGAGTTTACGGAAGGCAAGGAGGGTGGGGGCAGTTCTAATCTCCGGAGGGAGCTGGTTCCAGAGGGTCGGGGCCGCCACAGAGAAGGCTCTTCCCCTGGGACCCGCCAGACGACATTGTTTAGTCGATGGGACCCGGAGAAGGCCAACTCTGTGGGATTTGTGCAGCAGATGGGATACCTTTTTAACAGCTTCAAAAGATCCATTAGAACATGGCCCCAGTAGCTCATTAAGCAAAATAAAAACCTATAGAAAGCAAGGCATAGTACTGACACTTTTAGACTTATTTTACATTTTCTATGTTTGGCTTTGGCATTCAGGAGATAAAACAATTTCTTAAGATGTTCCAATTTATGAGGAAGGGTGAGCACTCACCCTCTGTGAAGACTGTGACCTGGAAGCACTGAATAAAATCAAGTGTTCCAGGGGGAATTGCAGGAGGAGAATTTTAGAAGCTAAGCTAAAGAGGAAAAGGAAATGAATTCAAAGGTTTGGGTACCTTTCACTTCTATTGTAGCATTTGCTGGTGGGGAGCCAGCAAATACAAATACACACCAATACTCTCCTGAATCGTCAGCTCTGGCTTTTGAGATTCTGCAAAGAAAAAGGAATAGGGATCAGAATAGCAGGTGACAAATCAGCCAGTTTTTATGAAGTCATAAAGTAAGGGTCCCCAAACTTGGCAGCTTTAAGTCTTGTGGACTTCACCTCCCAGAATTCTCCAGCCAGCTATGCCAAGTTTGAAGACCTCTGCCATAAAGGCTCAGTCATTTCCAGGTTATTGGTTAACACAATAAAAAGCAGTCCAAAATATTCAAGGCCTTGCATCAGCTTCTTTGCTGGAAAACGTCCACGCATGCCAATAAAACACCTACTGCACACAAGAAATCCTGAAAAGAGTGCTTTCCCTAATATTTTTTCAGAGCCAATGGGGATTCTAAATAGGATCTTCCCTTTTTTGAAATGCAAGTTCGGAACTATTTTAAAACTACAGTATTTTTCGGACTATAAGACGTGCCAGTGTACAAGACGCACCAAGATTTTGAAGTGGTAAGTAAGAAAAAGATCTCATCTGTGACATTGGAACAGATTAGTTGGGGGAAAGATCAGAAGCAACGTGAGAAAATATGATTTCACTGAGAGAGTAGGAGATCCTTGGAACAAACTTCCAGCAGACGTGGTTGGTCAATCCACAGTCACTGAATTGAAACATGCCTGGGATAAACACAGATCCATCCTAAGATAAAGTACAGGAAATAGTATCAGGGCAGACTAGATGGACCATAAGGTCTTTTTCTGCTGTCAATCTTCTGTTTATATGATATGCGCAGCCTCTAAATCCCCTTAGCTAAAGTTTTGATGCTTAAGAGCTGTTCAGCTACTACAATTTGTTTAGCTGCTTCCGCAGAAGCGTCACCGAATTTTTCAGAGAGGAAAGTTTCTTTTCAGGCTTACTTGTATTCTGTTGTGTTTGTGGTCTTTATGGTACTTTGCAATTCTTCTCCGTTTTTCACCCAGTAGCTGTGAATGAGGGGGCTAGGGCTGGTCGTGAGGTTGCATTGTAGAGTGATAGGAACGTGAGGGAAGGTGATGGTCACTTCATTACTGGAATTGATCCTGGGTTCTGGAGGAAAAGAGACACATTAAAGGGGCTGTCAGTTTTCACCCGGTTCAAATCTCCTACGTGGCACAATCAAATGGCAGAGGAGTTGGGAGAGGAAAAGAACTACACGTGGAAAACAAATTTACTAACTCAGATGGCATCAAGGCATACAATGAACAGCTGACCAGCAGAGGGAGGGGAAAAAAACACAAGGACTAGTCTACTGATACAAAAGGGCAAAAGAAAAGAAAGGAATATATTTTTGGTCTTCTTTTGTTTTTTAGCATAGCTAAGGGGAAAATTAAAAATAAATAGCACAAGAACATATAGCAAGCATTCATGTCTATTCCATTTTAAAAAACAAAATCTTTGGGTGCTTTCACAGATCGTTCTAGATTGAAGGATCTTGCTGCAAGAAAAAGACATCTAATAGAATACAATACTGTATGCATAATCCCCACCCCCCCCACCCCGAAAAACCCAGGTATTAACAGGGCCATCTTCTAGGAAGCTTGCAAAGAAAATTGTGCCATTACACCCTTCACTAATGGAAGACAATTTCAAATCACCAACTGCATTACACAGATTTTGAGCTATGGTGAAACAGACAGGAAGCAAAGTTTATTTAGCTAGTGCCCCAAATTAAAGCTGATGCCATTCTGGAAACAGTAGCCACCATAAATGTTTGTAGCAAATCTCCTCTTCTTATTTTCTATGGACACCTATGTATAATGATAAGGAGCCCCTCCCCTCTCTCTGAGTTTGCCTTGCCCTGACGGCATTAACTTCTTAGAGGTCTTTGGTGTTCCTTGGGATCCCTTTCCTACCAAGCCTTTTACCAATGAAAAAAGAAAAGAGGTTGAAACCCTTCCCCCAATTAACCTATGCAACTGCCTGTGATCTATATTCAGATTACATAGTATTTGAAAGGGGAACTGCATAGGGAAGCAAACCAAATTTACATATTCAAGTCCTTAAGACAGGAAGGACTTTTGCAATGCTTGGGCAGAAATTCCTAGCTGTTTACTTGGGGTTATATTATAATAACAGATCCACAGAGTTGGAAGGGAACTTGTAGGTCATCTAGTCCAGTGTTCCCCAACTTTGGCAACTTGAAGATATCTGGACTTCAACTCCCAGAATTCCCCAGCCGAATTCTGGGAGTTGAAGTCCAAATATCTTCAAGTTGCCAAGGTTGGGAAACACTGATCTAGTCAATCCCCTACATTACCCAAACAGGAGACCCCTATACCATTTCTGACAGATGAATGTCCAGTCTCTTCTTTAAAGCCTCCAGGGATGAAGCTCCCACAAGTTCTGAAGGCAACTTCCGTTCCATGGGTGGATTGCTTTCACTTTAAGAAAATCTCTCCTCATTTCTAGTTGAATCTCCCTTTGATCAGTTTCCATCCCTTATTCCTTGCCTGGCTTTCGGGTGCTTTGGAAAAAATACACCACCACTTTGCCTTACTGGGTAGAAAGTGGTCACATTCCTAATACTATCCCAACCTAACGTCCCACATCTTTCACCTAAGGAAGGAAATGTGTTATCTTGATACACAGTCCCATACAAATCCCTTTGAAGCAAGAACATATCATCGTGTAGGTCAAGATGTACTTCATGGGTGTCAGGCTATGCAGTCTTTTATCCTTCCTTTATATTTATGCTGTGTCTTATACTTTAGACTTTTGGAATCCATCCAATCCAACAGTATAATCTTTGTCCTGCAATTACATGTATTCAGGCACAGACTGTGGGATTAAACCAAGTACTGGTAGAGCAAAAATATCTGAACGTTCTTTTTTTTTAAAAGACCCATTGCTAAGCATTTAGTCCATGCCAGCAGCTCAAAAGACGTAGTACAAAGCCATACCATTCTATTTAAAAATAATTGTGTAAAGGAATAATGTAAGAATTTGAAAGACTTCTGGCACGGAATGTTTTGCAAATACATTTGATTTTACGGGTGGTCTTGACATATAGATATTATTTTCAGGAAAAGATAATAGTGGCAAGATAAACATGCTGGTTACTGTAATAGAGAAGAGATAGAGACATGTCTTGTTAGTAGCGAATGATTGTACCTAGATGATCAAATCCATGAAAATCTTTGTCTACTAATACTCTCAAATGAGAATTTTTCTCCACAAATGTAAGTTATATTCAGATTTAACATGGCTTTATTCTAGACTGGGGGAAAAAATCAGCACATTTAATTAAATCATAAAATGTTCAAATGCAGCTCTCCAATTAGAGAAACCCGATTTCGCACTCCTTGCAGGGTGAACATTATGAAATCTCATGCGCAGTGGAAAACATTACTAGCTAGAGTTCCTCTCAAATTTATTTGGAAAGTTCCATTTCTTTTCCATTAATGAGTTAAACATTTCCTCAGGAACTCACCATACAGATTAAACAAAATTAAATAAAGCAGACAGAGGCACTTGATGAATAGTATCTACATGCAATATGAAATACTACACTAATAATATTTGTCAAAAACACAAACGACTCCACACCCGACAAAGAAATTTATAAAGCAGCTTTGCATTCTCTAACCTGATGCCAAGAGCCATATTGGCTAGAAAATTTGAGGATTATGATCCAAATATATCTGAAGGACATCAGACTAGGTAAGACTGGTATTATATTTTCCTACTAGTTGTTAAAATAAGAATTAGAAACAAGGCAAAATGAAGTACCGGTAAATGGGGAAATACTACACAATACTTTGGGGGCAGAGAGTATTTATTTCCTAGAAATGGGCAATATATTTTCAAGAATTCTGGGTTTCAAAAATTTATTCTGCTATATTATTTTAAAAAACGCTGTCAGAATACTAGCTTTTAGATTGCATCCCGTTAGATGTATTTCAGTAAAATGGTACCAGTAATATCAAACTGATAGCGAGACAAGCATGCAACTACTACTGGACAATCACACTGACCATCCAGTATTTCTCTAGGTTGTTAAAACTATATCATAATTGTGTATAATGTATGTCACATGAGACATAACTGATTCTTGTTTTTTAATAAAATAATCTTCTACTGTTAGCTGTTCTTACTGCCGATTCCTAACTAGAAAAACATTATCTCACTTTAAAAAAGGGATTTGTTTGCGTTCCCCAACAGTTGTAGTTATATACTGCAGGAAGTTCTTTAAGTCTTCTATAATAGGAGTTTGTATGCTGTGCAAGCAAAGCACCATAGACTTCCTTTCTATACCTTAATAGATGTATACTTTGCACTATTCTGTTTACACACACACACGCACATACACAAAACATTTATGGTGTAGCATTATGATCAGAAATCCAGATTAAGTTACCAGATTTATTTTCACTGCATGGCCCAGGATAAGGTTATAAACCACAACAAATAAGAAAAAATAATCCACCTTATTACTGAATATTTCACATTTTCATGATCCTTATACCACCCTGTGGGCAATTTTTTCTCACACATCAGTCTCTGATACACTGTAACACTCCATTTTGATACACATACATCCTACTCATGTAGCTTTATTTTTTTTTTTTATGTGCATGCCAATATAGAAGGTAAACCAGCAGAAAAGAAAGTAATCTTCCTAAAAGCTTCTAAAAGTTAAGCAATGCCTTACTTTTGAGATTATGGTTTTGATATGAGTGCTGACATTACCGACTGGGGTTTATGATTAGATTGGTTTAGCCAAGGCATGGATCTGATGGAGCCGCATTTACCAAAAAAAAATGTTTTTAAATAAAATCTGCTTGCTGGAAAAAGTGCTGCCAGACTCCTTCAGATCTTTTTAACTGATTAACCTATCACTGAGGTGCAAAAAAATAATAATAATAACCAAGGTTACTTTCCATATATTCTTGCCTGCTTTCAATGTAGAATTTATCTTGCAAGTCTTGTGTTCAATTGAGATGGGCCTTGCGGGCGGAAGAAAGGAAGGAAGGAAGGGGGGAGAGGGAGGGAGAAAGGAAGGAAGGAAGGAAGAGGGGGAGGGGGAAGGAAGGAAGAAAGGAAGGGGAGGGAGGGAGGGAAGGAAGGAGGGAGGGGGATGGGAGGGAGAAAGGAAGGAAGGAAGGAAGAGGGGGAGGGGGGAAGGAAGGAAGAAAGGGGAGGGAGGGAGGGAGGGAGGGAAGGAAGGAAGGAGGGAGGGAAGGAAGGAGGGAGGGAGGGAAGGAAGGAAGGAAGGGGGGAGAGGGAGGGAGAAAGGAAGGAAGGAAGAGGGGGAGGGGGGAAGGAAGGAAGGGGAGGGAAGGAAGGAAGGAGGGAGGGAGGGAAGGAAGGAGGGAAGGAAGGAGGGGGATGGGAGGGAGAAAGGAAGGAAGGAAGAGGGGGAGGCGGGAAGGAAGGAAGAAAGGGGAGGGAGGGAGGGAGGGAAGGAAGGAGGGAGGGAGGGAAGGAAGGAGGGAGGGAAGGAAGGGGGGAGAGGGAGGGAGAAAGGAAGGAAGGAAGAGGGGGAGGGGGGGAGGAAGGAAGGAGGGGGATGGGAGGGAGAAAGAAAGAAAGGAAGAGGGGGAGGAAGGAAGGAAGGAAGGAAGGGGAGGGAGGGAGGGAAGGAAGGACCCACCCATTTCCATATTAAAAACCATGTTGTAAAATGTCCTACAACAAGCCTCATTTCCAAATGGATTCTGCTGCCTTGCAGATCCTGGACTCTAAAAAGAACTGTTAAAATGTCAGTAATTCAGATGCAGGTTCATTATGTATGGCTTAGAACTAGAAATTGCCAGACTTAATAGCATGTTAGGTCAGTAAGTTTTCTAACAGCAGGTCTAAGGAAAAAAACAAGGTTGGAAATCGTCTATACCAGGGGTAGGCAAAGTCAGCTCTTCTAGGACATGTGGACTTCAACTCCCAGAATTCCTGAGCTAGCATGATTGGCTCAGGAATTCTGGGACTTGAAGTCCACAAGTCCTAGAAGAGCCGACTTTGCCTACCCCTGGTCTATACAATGGACACAAAATAAATCTACAGTGGACTGAAGATATCTGAGAAGTTTACAGGCATCAACTAAAGGCAATAGTTCTCTTTCCATTGTTGACTTCCCAGGGTCTAATATTTAGGATAATTTTCCTATAAATCAGGAATAAATCCATTAGGATTAATAGATGTCAATTACCTAATCCCCCAAGAAGTTGTCCAAGGTGAAACTTAACGTGCGCCGAATATTAATTTCCATAAGTATTGATATACCACCTTTCAGAATAAAGTCTTCCTGTGATGGAATGTATTAACGTTTCGTTGCCGCTTGCTTCACAATGCATTGGGCTGTTTCTCTGTGCCACGGGGCTGTTCACGAACCACCTCAGACAACCTTTTAGAATGTAATCATGATTTCTAAGCCTTCTGATAGAATCAATGGCTTAATAAATAAGTCGGTTACAAGATCACCCCATGCAATTTAGCTTTGTACGTGAGGACATATTACTTGAGTGTTACAGGAAGGAGATGAGAAAGAAAAGGCTTGTACAGTGATACCTCGTCTTACGAAATTAATTGGTTCCGGGACGAGGTTTGTAAGGTGAAAGGTTTGTGAGACGAAACAATGTTTCCCATAGGAATCAATGGAAAAGCGATTCATGCGTGCAAGCCCAAAACTCACCCATTTTCCAGATGAAGCACCCGTTTTTGCACTGCTGGGATTCCCCCTGAGGCTCCCCTCCATGGGAAACCCTACCCCTGGAATTCTGTGTTTTTGTGATGCTGCAGGGGAATCCCAGCAGTCCAAAAACAGGTGCTTCGCTGGCAACGGAAGTCCGGAGGTGGGGTTTCCAGCGAGGGGAGCCTCAGCGAAATTGTAGCTTCGCAAAAACACAGAAGTTCTCAAAACCCCACCTCTGGACTTCCGTTGCCAGTGAAGCGCCCGTTTTTGCGCTGCTGGGATTCCCCTGCAGCATTGCAAAAACACGGAAGTCTGGAGGTGGTGTTTCCCATGGAGGGGAGCCTCAGGGGGAATCCCAGCAGTGCAAAAACGGGCGCTTCGCTGGCAACAGAAGTCTGGAGGCGGGGCATCCCAGTGGCGGCGGCTTGGGTTTGTAAGGTGAAAATAGTTTGGAAGAAGAGGCAAAAAAATCTTAAACCCCGGGTTTGTATCTCGAAAAGTTTGTATGACGAGGGGTTTGTAAGACGAGGTATCACTGTATTTGTAAGCAACCAACAGGCTTCAGATACACCAAGCAGAGACTCAACATCTGGGAAGTTTCGATATGTATATTGTTTATACAAAGCAACTTCTGACTTAAAACCCAACATTTTTTTAGGCCAGTGTTTCCCAACCTTGGCAACTTGAAGATATCTGGACTTCAACTCCCAGAATTCCCCAGCCAGCATTCGCTGGCTGGGGAATTCTGGGAATTGAAGTCCAAATCAAGTTGTCAAGGTTGGGAAACACTGTTTTAGGCAATAGAGGTTGCAGGCGAGAGTCTATGGACTTGAAACCAAGAAGAAAAGGCAGGCCATTCCACGATATCCCAATAAACGAAATAATAACAATAATAATCATAATAAAAAGAAATGGTTAGGTTAAAAATTAACGCAAAAGAGAAAAGGCACTCATGGAGAAACTAGGAGAGCACAAAGCCTACTGTGAAAGGTAAAATAAATAAACAAAAAGGAATAAAAAGCAAAAGGAAACAAACATTCCAATACCAGCTTCATTTTCAGAGGAACTACTGTAGAAGACAGTTTCAAAGATTCTCCTCAATACTTCTGATCCTAGGAAGGAGGAGACACATTAAGGTGGTGGCAAAAAAACACACACACTTGATATGGTCACAAATTAAGAAATCAACACACCTTTTCCCCACCATGCACACGCACGCACGCAACAAAGACAATTGGTGGGTGATACTAAGGGTCACAAGAGAGGTGGGGAGGGAAGGAGGATCTCCGGGAGGTGCCTCTAGAGACTACACCACTACTGCTCGGAGGAACTGAACTCACTCTGAAGGACGCTTATAGTAGCCTGGGCTCGTATCCACGTAATGGCAGGATTTTGCCTCAAGTCATTCCTCCTGGGGTCGTTGCTCGCCCTGCACTCATACGTCCCAGAGTCTTCCAAGGTGAGACGGGTGATTCTCAGCACGCTGACGCCATTCACCCCGTAGGCAGTGTTAATGGCGACACGGCGCTTGCGAGCACCGTCCCACAGCTGTTTGAAAGATTCAGCCCGGTTGACTTCAGCGTACCACCACTGGATCTCTGGGGTGGGGCTCCCAACCACGTCACAATACAGTTCAAAGGCGTCCCCTGTGAGCTTAGTCTCTGACATAGGCGACTTGACAAACCCAGCTAGAGAGGGAAAAGGGGGCAGCAGAAAGGCCATGACAGATGAACGGGGGGGTGGGAAAAAGAAAACAGATCTTATAAAGAAAGCAAATGAAATCGCAGAAAAACACAAAAACAAAACGAAAACAGAAAGAGAGACATGCCCATCTACAACAGTGGCTATAGTGTGAGTTCAAGAGAAGAAAAGTGAGTGGCAAAAAGGCCAAGCTTTAGGGAGAAAAGCCACCAGATTTTAAAGATCCTGCGACAGAAAGAGGGTATGTCTATCCCCCCCCCTTCGTTCCATCTAATAATAATAATAGTTCCAAGGGAGGTGGTTAGAAACTGGGTTGACATCTTAAGTCTTCTCCGGAATTCTCTTCGTTTAAACTTCAATAATTCTCCTTTATTATCTCCTTTGGATTAACACCGGGATTAGAAAAAAGCTCTCTATTATAATAACCAGGGCTCCACAATGCTTGGGCTTTGATCTCCTCTTACTTCAAGCCCAGAGGGATATATGATAGTCAGATAAATTGTCCTACACATCTTGTAGCAGCCCACAGTTAAAGAACTCATGTGTTGCAATAATCGCTGTATTACCATAAACTTTGGCTGATTAAAAACAAAGGGATCACGAAGATGCAAAAATTAGGCAAGCAATCATGCTACTGTTATCACACACCAAATAACTAGCCCATGCCATGTAGATATCTATTCCCCACCCCAAGAACTGAACCAGCATTTTCAATTCCTTTAAACCTTTCAAGCTCTGGAGCCAAAATATACTGCTCAAAAAAATAAAGGGAACACTCTAATAACACATCCTAGATCTGAATGAATAAAATATTCTCATTGAATACTTTTGTTCTGTACAAAATTGAATGTGCACAACAGCATGTGAAATTGATTGTCAATCAGTGTTGCTTCCTAAGTGGACGGTTTGATTTCACAGAAGTTTGATTTATTTGGAGTTATATTTTGTTGTTTATTTTTTTGAGCAGTGTAGTACAAATGGGATTTTTGGTAATGACTAAGAATTCATTTGTTCTCAAATCCCATGTCCAAGTACAGGCGGGCTAGCTTTGTGCCCAAGGCAAGAGTAGAACTCACAGATTCCTGGTTTCTTGCCTAATGCCTTAACTGTTACACTCAACTAGCTCTGGCTTCATCTAATTAGCTAGATTACACCTAGATTACCAATTAAATTAGAACATTACTTTTCTGTCAATCAAATAAACACCTAAACTAGATTGCAAAATATTTCAAGATAACGTAGGTGGTCACCTGCATGTTTATACTCTGAGTCACCCTGGAAAGTTAGTCACTTCCCTCATATTCCAATATGCGTTCAGTCATGAAGTAAGACAACCATTGTTTTAAATCAAGGTAGTATTATATCAACCAAGGAAGAACTTTAGTTTTTGGCTCGCATTTCACAAAGCACCTCCCTATGAGATCAGGAATCATTCCTGACACACTTCCCAGTTTCAGATTTGGTGCCAAGAAAGGGGTAAGATATTTGCTGATTTAATTCCACACTGCTGATCATTTCTTTATCATGTAGCTGCTGGAAAGTTTCTGGTGCTCAACTAGTGAAGGAAGGATGGGACACTACCGTCTTAAAAAATTACAGTAAAACTTTGGAACTATATTTTCAACCCTAATTTGGTGAAAACTCAACCAATATATGCATTGTGGTGTAATATTCAACATCTACCACATTTTTGCTTTTACCCACCTAAATGATAGTTTTATTCTCTTTTGATAAAGAGAAAACTGTGCCAAATACAGTTGAACAGAATGTCTGCAAATCTAGTTAGGATAAATATTTCTGAGTATTGCTATAATTTTGATTAGCGTTATACCTGTTTTAGAATTTTGAACACACTGGATATATTTTTCACTGTCAGGTTCAATTAGTTTCTTCAAATAATTTCTACAGGCACAAAAGCATTATAAAATAAGGCCTCTAACAAAAATCCAAGTCCAAACATGATGTATCTTAATGTAGTTTTGGCTGCAGGTTCTATACAGCAAGTCATGAGGTGGGCCATACTTATACTCAATTATTAATGTGACCAAAAGGCCTCATGTCACTAAAAGCTGTGCTGGATAATGCTAGCATTGCAGAATCACAATACAGCTCCTGTGCGTAGCTACACGACCCTGCTGAGCCACTCTGTTCTGAGGGTGCTGCTGAAATATACATGGCCTTAATGAAAATGCAAACACAACCCTTCCTTTGCTTTGTGCATCCTACACCAGTTAGCAGGAAGTGGAGCTGTTCAAAATGAGTTCTGCTCTAGTGATCTTTGTATTTTCAAGCTTGGAGGCTAATCCTTTAATATGGTTTCGCAGGGAAGCCGAGAGCGATAGATACATTTGGTGTTTATGAATAGGCACAACTGAAATAAAAGTCATAGAACAAATAGAATTTATGTTTAACGGCTTCTATCAAGCAGCGTTTGTGAAAGGTGCATAATAAATTTACATTACTTAGCAAATCTCCTAATTTAAACCTTTCTTTGACCCAGACCTCTAAAACTCTTATAGCAGCTGCACTCAAGACAATACAGATTTTAATTTTAATAGTAATCTTCTGTAGTACAATGACCAAAATGGAAATATTTATTGTTTTCAATGTTAGTACTATCCACACTAATAATATTTTCAAGGTCAAATGAATGCATGGGGAAAAAGGTCCTCAGCCTTGTCTCACTTTCATGATGTAAATCAGTTATTATTCTGAAGATACCTGCTTATTGTCATTAGTTTTGCGCTAATTAAGTTTGTTTCATCCTATCAAAGCCAGTTATTGCCATATGTTAGTAAAGAGTGAAAGTCTGAATAATTTCTATTGTAAATGATTTGAAACATTCCTTATTTACATTGCCAAATTTAGGCAAACTAGACAAGTCTTCTTGTATTGATCTACCAGAAAATTGGAATGTATTCAAAGCCTGTGAGTGATCAGTCACACAGAGTTGTTCAATGAATTTCTAGATCACAATTATAAGACCTGACCACTTATATAATTCTGTTACTCTATAATTCTGTTACTGTACTAATTCTGCTTTTAATTCAGATTTGGCATGATAGCACACAATATAAACAGTCCAACATAGTTCTGTGCAAGTACTGCAGGTTTTCCCTTATTTGTAATTTCTTATTTTCAAGTTAACTTGACTTAAAGCAGTTTTGGTATAATTTTACAAATTACTAGGAACACAGGGGGAAAAAAACGAAAGCCATATATAAGTCCCCCTTTAATTAAGAATTGAGGAATTGATGTTCTAAAAATTTCAGAACTGTCTTTTTTGAAAATACTGGTCATGCTGGGAAGAAAGTGAAGGGAAAAAGGTATAATTTTGATATCAAAACAACAAATCAATTTGCTATTACAGCGTTCAATTGAGATATTGCTCCTATACGCTCATCTTTTGGTCTTTTACCTCAAAAATGCTTCCTGAATCTTCTTTGGGCCATGCTTGGACATGCTGAGCTTTCCTGCATTCGTTTTATACTCTCTCTACTGACAAGCGTCACTCACTCGGATGCAAACTCATGTTTCTCACAGTTCTCTGGAGCAGAAAAGATTTTCCATGATAGACCTATCAGAAGAACTCTCTTGTGTTGTGAAGGAGCACAAAGCATACAGATGTTCTATCTGATCAAACAGAATGCACCCATTATTCAAAAGAGCAGTGTCATAGACTTCTTTAGGGATCTCACAAATACCAGTAACAAAGCATGCTTTTTTTTGTCTTACGATGCAGGCACCTCTCAACATTTCCATTCATTGCCATGTTTCCTTGCTTTATATTTAAGCTATTCTTAGGCATTTTGGGGTAGGGAGGAGAAGCTTGGGAATGAACAGAAAGGCTGCAGAAAAAACTATAAAGTGTTCATTAAAATGGACTAATTTCCTTCTTGTTAAACAACTGAAGATAGAAGGACTGAATGACTCTCTGTCTGAAGAGGGACATAGGAGAATACATTTTTTGCTTCTGGTCCGCCATGAGCAGCATATTTTTCAGCTGATTATATATTTTGTGTGTTCTAGATTCTTGACCCTCCTGTTCTGTCCTTTCCTTCCTGCCACCTACCCATATTATTAAACCTCTTGCCAATTTAAATTAATCGTCTCCTTACTGCCCTAACTCTTCTATGGATACTGCCACAGATTTTTTCATCTATCTTTTATTGCCTTCCTTTCATCAGCTTCCAGGGACATTCTAAGCCAGACCAGCCATTTTGAGGCTAGTAAGTCAGCTTTGTGGCAATGCAGAGAACTGGGCCTGGATTGCAGAGTTAACATCCAATCTTGGAATTTGGGACCATGCTTGGAATCAGAGGAGCTGCCTTTCCAACACATCTGGAACATAACGAAACCGCTTTATGCACTGCCCTGTAGCAAATTTTAGCAAGTATATCTGATTTCCACATCTTGCCTGCCTTTCAGGTCAAACCTCTTGACCACCTCTACAGACAATTCAAGTAATTTTATATTTTTTTGAGATTAAAGAGCTTGCATACTGCATGCATAAATGGAGGGCAGTTTTCAATCAAATTTGGGACTATCACTAAAAGCAATACAGGTAGTCCTCGACTTGTTACAGTTCATTTAGTGACCGTTCAAAGTTACAACGGCATTGAAAAAAGTGGCTTATGACAGTTTTTCATAGTTATGACCATTGCAGCATCCCTGTGATCAAATGTCAGACGCTTGGCAACAGGCTCATATTTATGACCTTTATTTATTTATTTATTTATCCAATTTTTATGCCACCCTTCTCCTTAGACTCAGGGCGGCTTACAGCATGTTAGCAATAGCACTTTTTAACAGAGCCAGCATATTGCCCCCACAATCCGGGTCCTCATTTTACCCACCTCGGAAGGATGGAAGGCTGAGTCAATCTTGAGCCGGTGATGAGATTTGAACCGTTGACCTACAGATCTACAGTCAGCTTCAGTGGCCTGCAGTACTGCACTCTACCTGCTGCGCCCCCACAGCTTTTTCCTGTGTCCTGGGCTATGTGACCACCTTTTGTGATCTCCTGACTGGCAAAAATCAATGGGGAAGCCGGATTCACTTAACAACCAGGTTACTAACTTATCAACGGCACTGGTTCACCTAACCACTGGGGCAAGAAAAGTCATAAAATGGTGCAAAACTCACTTAACGAATGTCTCCGCCTAACAACAGAGGTGCCAGGCTCAACTGTGACCTTGTCGAGGGCTACCTCTACAGCAATATTATTTCATCATCCTATAGCAATAAATTGGATTTTTGGTGGCCAGGCTTATTGCCAACGATCCAAGGGCATTTTCCCTAATAAAGCCAACTTATGATAACAGCAATACCTTGCTTCTGTATGCCTCATCCTTTTCATCTTCACCCAGCTAATAAGCAAACAACAAAGTGAAGTACCTTCAAGGCAATTTACCTGGGCATCCCAGGGCTCTAGTCCCCAAGATCTTACACCCAACCTCCTCCCTGCTATTTTACCAGGGCATGCTGTCACTACAATTCCCAGGATGCTTATCTCTCAGCTGTGCTGCTAGGAGTCTGGATGTCTGCACATCTGGAGGGCCTCAGATTAGGGCTGATAAAGGCACACCTCTGATGATGATAGGGGCCCACGACTTCCCCAAACCTGGCTACGCTTCTGGGATATTATCCTTCCCCCCATCCCCCTGCAAAAGGTAAGGACAGCTGCTCCCTGACAAAACCCTGGGTAGATTTCTCCAGCAATCTCTCCCACCCTCTGCTGCAACAGATCCACCCTCAGCCATGGCTCAGGGAAGGAAAAAGGTGACTCTTGACCCACAACCTGCCTTCCCTCTGCAGCTTTTCCCTGCCATGGCTTCCTTTTCCTCTTTCCCTAGGCTTGGGCTTTCCTGGTGGTCTCCCATCCCAGCCCTCGCCTTCCACAGGCAGAATTTTTCAGAACCTCCCTGGCCGCGCCCCCGCCGAGGCGCCCCGCCCATTCTCGACCCCGCCCCCTGTCAATCACCGCCTCAGGTAGTCTCCTCGCCCCCCTCCTCCCTCCCCCCCCCCAGGGCCGCTTTTCCTTACCGTTCTGCGCGCCGACCGGCGTCGGCCAGAGGCTCCCCGCCGTGGCCAGGAGGAGCGAGAGGGCCGCGGGCAGGGTGGCTGGGCCCCGCAGCATCGTCCCGGCGGCGGAGGAGGAGGAAGGGCGGGCAAGGGGGGCGCGGGGGCGGCGGCCGGCGAGGGAGGAGAGGACAGGGCAAGGGGAGACGAGGAGGAGGAAGGAGGAGGAAGGCGAGGCGGGCGACACAGGCTCCGGCGCCCTTCGGCGTCGCCTTTGCCTGCCTTTTTTTTTTCTCCTTCCCCTCAGCGACGGCGGAGTGGGCTCCTTCTGCGGCAGCGCCGGAATCTCGCGAGAATTCGCCCCTCGCTTCTCGCGATAGCAAGGAGACCGGAGGCGGCCGCCGAGAACGCAGAAAGGCAAGGACGACGAGGAGGAGGAGGGGCCTGGAAGCGCCGCCCACACGCCCGGCCCTCGCGCCGCAACGTCACGTGGGAGGGCGTGTCCTTTTCGCGTGCCCTCAGTCTCCTCCCCTTCCTTGTCCCGCTGTTCCCGCGAAGGGAACCACCTCCCTCCCTTCGCGGGAACAACGCTGGGTGGCTTGGTGGGTCGTGAGAACGCAGGGAGTTGCGGGGTTGTGCGGATAAGGAAGGAGATGCGAGAACTGTTTGGAACCCATATCGCATCTCACCCTTGAAAATGTCCAAAGATACTTCACCAGAAGAGCCCTTCACTCCTCCACTCGAAACAGAATCCCCTACGAGACTAGACTTCCAATCCTGGGCCTAGAAAGCCTAGAATTAAGACGCCTTAAACAAGATATAAGTACTGTATTGTCCACAAGATCATATGCTGCAACGTCCTGCCTGTCGGCGACTACTTCAGCTTCAACCACAACAACACAAGAGCACACAACAGATTTAAACTTAATATTAACCGCTCCAAACTTGACTGTAAAAAATATGACTTCAGTAACCGAGTTGTCGAAGCGTGGAACTCATTACTGGACTCCATAGTGTCATCCCCAAACCCCCAGCACTTTACCCTCAGATTATCTACGGTTGACCTCTCCAGATTCCTAAGAGGTCAGTAAGGGGCAAGTTCAAGTGCGCTAGAGTTCCTTCCGTCCCCTGTCCTATTAGATTAGATTAGATTAGATTTATTGGATTTATATGCCGCCCCTCTCCGCAAACTCGGGGCGGCTCACAACAACAATAAAACAGTACATAATAACAAATCCAATGCCCACCAATCTAATTACAGTTTAAAATTAATAAATTTATAAAACAATCCCAATGTATATAAAAACACACACAGTCAATCAATCAATGGCAAAACAACATGGGCAAGGGGGAGATGTTTAGTTCCCCCATGCCTGACGGCAGAGGTGGGTCTTAAGGAGTTTACGAAAGGCAGGGAGGGTGGGGGCAATCCTAATCTCAGGGGGGAGCTGGTTCCAGAGGGTCGGGGCCCCCACAGAGAAGGCTCTTCCCCTGGGTCCCGCCAGACGGCATTGTTTGGTCGACGGGACCCGGAGAAGGCCGACTCTGTGGGACCTAACCGGTCGCTGGGATTCGTGCGGCAGGAGGCGGTCCCGAAGATATTCTGGTCCGGTGCCATGAAGGGCTTTATAGGTCATAACCAACACTTTGAATTGTGACTGGAAACTGATCGGCAACCAATGCAGACTGCGGAGTGTTGGAGTGATATGGGCATACTTAGAGACGCCCATAATTGCTCTCGCAGCTGCATTCTGCACGATCTGAAGTTTCCGAACACTTTTCAAAGGTAGCCCCATGTAGAGAGCGTTACAGAAGTCGAGCCTCGAGGTGATGAGGGCATGAGTGACTGTGAGCAATGACTCCCGGTCCAAATAGGGCCGCAACTGTCGCACCAGGTGAACCTGGGCAAACGCCCCCCTCGCCACAGCTGAAAGATGTTTCTCTAATGAGAGCTGTGGATCGAGGAGGACGCCCAAGTTGCGGACCCTCTCTGAGGGGGTCAATAATTCCCCCCCCAGGGTAATGGACGGACAGATAGAATTGTCCTTGGGAGGCAAAACCCACAGCCACTCCGTCTTGTCTGGGTTGAGTTTGAGTTTGTTGACACCCATCCAGGCCCCAACAGCCTCCAGGCACCGGCACATCACTTCCACTGCTTCGTTGACTGGACTCCTATATCTTCTCTTGCTCTCCTATATCTTCTATTCCTTTCTTCTATTCCTATATCTCTTCTTCTATTCTTTCATTGATATGTTCTATTCCTATATCTTCTTTTCTATTATTTCTTAGATATATTTTACTATGAGTATCTCCTCTATAACCTTCATCATGTATTTTACTAACCCTCATTGTGTATTGGACTAAATAAATAAGTAAAAAGTAAATAAGTAAGTAAACTGGTATAATATACACAGAATACAGTATTGTTGGAAATAATAAAGAAAAATTCCATGTTAAATCAAAGCCTATCGGACCTCATCTACACTGTGGAATTGGGAGATAAAACATTGATTATTTATCAGCCGGCTTCCATAGCCTTGTCTTGTCCTCGGAATCCCTCCCTTTCCTCAGAAGTCAACCAGCCAATGACTCAGACTTGGTCTTCCACAGGAAATACAATTTCTCTCCAGGGCTGCTAAATTTAGTTTATAGTTCAGTCCCAGACAGCAATAATACCCGATAGGCACACTACGGGCCACGTGGTTGGCACAAATGAGTTCTTGGATTGGGGCCAGCGTTGTTTCAATTTTTTCCCCGTTCATGCTGTCACTTCCTTCTTTCTTGGCTAAACCATCAAGGTACGGAGAAGATGAAAGGCATCTAACCCCATGTGTCTTTGTGTTTGTGTGTGTGTATTATATGGTTATAATGGTTGGTGATGCAGTGGTTAGCGACACCGTGGTTGCAGTGGTATTGCAGTGGTTACAATGCAGTACTGCAGGGTTCTTCTGTTGACTGCCGTCTGCAGTTCGGCAGATCGAATCTCGCCAGCTTCAAGGTTGAATCAGCCTTCCCTCCTTCCGAGGTGGGTAAAATGAGGACCCACGTTATTGGGGGCAAGAGGCTGACTCTATAAATCACTTAGAGAAGGCTGTAAAAGCGCTATATAAGTCTAAATGCTATTGCTATATAGCTGTACTGTATGTAGCAGCTAAGTCCAAGTGCTATTGCTGTATAGCAATTGCATTAGCACTAGCATTTAGACTTATATACCGCTTTGTAGATCTTTTACAGTCCTCTCTAAGCGGTCCTCTCCATCCTTCCAAGAGGAGTAAAATGAGGGCCCACCCAGATTGTTGGGGGCTATAAAGCACTGTAAAGTGGTATATAACAACAACAACAGAGTTGGAAGGGACCTTGGAGGTCTTCTAGTCCAACCCCCTGCTTAGGCAGGAAACCCTACACCACTTCACTTCAGCGACCGGTGAGGTCCCAGAGTTGGTTTCCTTAGGATCCCGTCGATCAATGTCGGCTGGCGGGACCTAGGGGAAGAGCCTTCTCGGTGGTGGCCCCAGCCCTCTGGAATCAGCTCCCTCCGGAGATTCGCACTGCCCCCACCCTCCTCGCCTTCCTCATCTTTGCCGCCAGGCCTGGGGTTCCTTAGATCTTCCCCCCTGACCAATGAACGCTTTAGTTTGATTGTTGAATGAATGATATTGATGGTTTTTTCTTTCTTTTTCAATTAGAATTTTAAAGATTGTTTTTTAATGTATTAATTGGATTGCTATTATTGTTTCTTGTTTTCTGTATATGTTGTGAGCCGCCCCGAGTCCTCGGAGAGGGGCGGCATACAAATCCAATTAAATAAATAAATCTTCTTAAAAGCTTCCAGTGTTGGGGCATTCACAACTTCTGGAGGCAAGCAGTTCCACTGATCAACCGTTCTGACTGTCAGGAAATTTCTCCTTAGTTCTAAGTTGCTTCTCTCCTTATTCAGTTCCCACCCATTGCTTCTTGTTCTACCCATGGTTGCTTTAGAGTAGTGTTTCCCAACCTTGGCCACTTGAAGATAGTTGGACTTCAACTCCCAGAATTCCCTAGCCAGCATTCGCTGGCTGGGGAATTCTGGGAGTTGAAGTCCAAATATCTTCAAGTGGCCAAGGTTGGGAAACACTGCTTTAGAGAATAGGTTGACTCCTTCTTCTTTGTTGGGTTGCAGAACCGAACCAGACAGCGATCGAGGTGCAGATGACAGACTGAACGATTCATAAATAGAGTAATATATTTACTCCATTCATATACTCAAATAAATAAACAATTCCAGGTTGTTTCTCTCCTCCATTACTTTCCATCCATTGCTTTTTGTCTTGCTTTTTGGAAAATTAAACTGACCCCTTCCTCTTTTTCTGGCAGCCCCCCCAAACCCCGGGGCACTGCAATCACCAACCCTAGTTCTACTCCAAGGGTCCCCAAACTTGGCAACTTTAAGACTTGTGGACTTCAACTCCTAGAATTCTCCAGTCAGCTTTGCGAAGCCGGCTGGAGAATTCTAGGAGTTGAAATCCACAAGTCTTAAAGTTGCCAAGTTTGGGGATCCTTGTTCTACTCTTTCTGCCCCCTCCATCTGATCTCCACCCTCCCCCTCCCCTTCCCCCTCCCCTTTTCCTTTCTTCCTCTTGGCCCCCTTCCATCTCTCCCCCCCCTCTCTCCCCACCCCGGAAGCCAGGGGGCTGGCATCGCCTCCTTTTCAACTCCCCTCGGTTCTCTCCGGCTCTCGCCCCCGAAGGGCGCCGCGGGGAGTTTCCCTCCGGCCGGACGAGCTGGGATCTGCATGCCCGGAGGGTACGCAGACACTGGAGGAGACCCGCCCTTGGGAAAGGAAGGACGGCGGGAGAAGGAGGAGGAAAGAGGACGGCCGCGTAAAAACGAGCTGGCGCAACTTGGCCGGACTTTGCTTTGCGCAAAGGTAGGGTAAGTCCACTGAGCCGGGGAGGGGGCGCAGGGAAAGAAGGGGAAGGGGCTTTTGAGCCGGAGGGAAAGAAGCCGAGCCTTGGCTTGTCCACCCCTCCCTTCCTCCGGGTCGAGAAGGCAACTGGAAGGGGCTTTTTCCCCCCGCCGCCGCGCCCACATGCCCAAAACAAAGCCTTGGAAACAGGTTCCTTGGGAACTCCGGCCACGCGTCCGCTCCTCTGCAGCGGAGAAGCCCGCAGCTGGTCGCTTTCGCTTCTTTCCCAACATTTGGCTCCGGGGTAGGGTTTTTTTTCCCCACCAGCCACGTAGGTCTGGAGCAAAGTTAGCGGCCAGGCGAGGGAAGGGTAGGTGCGCCTTGCGAGAGCCACCCACCCAGCCCCTCTCCCGGAAGAACGAAGGGGTGGGGAAGGGTCCGTGGAAACCCACCGGCAGGGATCGAACAGACGCCCTTCTGTTTGTCGGGGAGGTAGGGAAGGGGAAGGGGCGGGAGCGGGGATCCGAATGGCGATCCGGATTGCGCTGCGGAGGGTGGCGATGGAGCACAAGAGTGGATTCAACAGAATAGTTTACCAAACTTATCATTTGCATCTCAGAGACTGCGAGTGTGACCTAAGCTGTACTTTAGACTGGCATTCCTGACTGTGTACATGTCTCTCTGTGTTTTCCAAATTGGCTTTGGGAATTCCCAGGGAAACTTCTCTTCTCTCTCCTCCTCTCCTCTCCTCTCTATTCTCTATTCTCTTCTGTTCTCTTCTCTTTTCCCTATTTGCTATTCTCTCTTCTCTATTGTTTCTATTCTCTCTTCTTTTCTCTCTGTTCTCTCTTCTCTTTTCTCTTATCTATTCTCTTCTCTCTTTCTTCTCTCTTCTCTTCTCTTTTCCCTATTTGCTATTCTCTCTTCTCTTCTCTCTTCTCCCTTCTCTTCTCTTCTCTTTTCTCTATTCTCTCTATTGTTTCTTCTCTTCTCTTTTCCCTATTTGCTATTCTCTCTTCTCTTCTCTTTTCTCTATTCTCTCTATTCTCTCTTCTCTTTTCCCTATTTGCTATTCTCTCTTCTCTTCTCTCTTCTCTCTTCTCTTCTCTCTATTCTCTCTATTGTTTCTTCTCTTCTCTTTTCCCTATTTGCTATTCTCTCTTCTCTTCTCTTTTCTCTATTCTCTCTATTCTCTCTTCTCTTTTCCCTATTTGCTATTCTCTCTTCTCTTCTCTCTTCTCTCTTCTCTTCTCTCTATTCTCTCTATTGTTTCTTCTCTTCTCTTTTCCCTATTTGCTATTCTCTCTTCTCTTCTCTTTTCTCTATTCTCTCTATTCTCTCTTCTCTTCTCTTTTCCCTATTTGCTATTCTCTCTTCTCTTCTCTCTTCTCTCTTCTCTTCTCTCTATTCTCTCTATTGTTTCTTCTCTTCTCTTTTCCCTATTTGCTATTTTATCTTCTCTTCTCTTCTCATCCCTTCCCTCCCCTTTGCTTATCCCTGCCCTTCCCTGTTCTGTTCAGATTATTTTCTGTTCTTTTTAGTTCTATTGCCCCCTCCTCTTACTTACCTTTTAGAGTCTAATATTAATTTAGAAAACTGAAATTGGGGCCGCACCAGGGAACTTCCATGTGGCCAGCTGGCCTTGCAGTCAGACAACTGACCACATCGGGTGGATGTGGTGAAATTGGCAAAGCGAAGCAGATTCCGGGCTTCCCATCAGGTTTGGTCGGGTAAGAACGGAAGAGCGCTTTCTTGGCCTTATTTGGGGAGAACGAAGCCAACCTAGCTCTGTGCCGCCTGGACAAAGGCAGTTCTCCGACAGGAACGCCAGTTTCGAAGGACGTCTGTCTCTCACTGTCTGTGATTCAAAGGATACATCTCCACTTCCTGAAATCTCCCTTTGGGTAGGAGGCCTCTGCGGCAGCACAGCTGGCCATCTGTTTCCTTTGGTGGGATGACTTCATTGTGCAAGATTGGGTAGATGGCTGTTTTCACCATCTTCTCTCCAGAGACCAAGAAGATGTCATTAGCAATAGCACTTAGACATTCATTCATTCATTCATTCATTCATTCATTCATTCATTCATTCATTCATTTCTATGCCATCCTTTTCGAGGCGACTCTCTCTACCCAAGAACGCCTCTACTTAAGAACTTTTCTAGCTAAGAACTGGGTGTTCAAGATTTTTTTGCCTCTTCTTAAGAACCATTTTCTACTTAAGAACCTACTTAAGAACCAAGGGTACACAATCTGAGGTTAGTTGGGGGAAAGATCAAAAGCAACGTGAGGAAATATTATTTCACTGAAAGAGTAAGTAGATCCTTGGAACAAACTTCCAGCAGACGGGGTTGGCAAATCCACAGTAACTGAATTTAAACATGCCTGGGATAAACATATATCCATCCTAAGATAAAACACAGGAAATAGTATAAGGGCAGACTAGATGGACCAGGAGGTCTTTTTCTGCCATCAGTCTTCTATGTTTCTATGAACCTGAGCCTGGAAAAATTTCCCAGGAAATTTGAGAGCAGCACGAAGGCCCGGCCAGTTTCCTGCCATTTTTCCTGGGTTTCTCTCTCTGGCGCAGTGTATGGGAGGCAGCCTCAGCGTCCCTCTTTCTTTTTTTAGTCTTAAATTTTTGGATTATTTTTTATTCCCCTCCCCTCCCCTTCTTCTTTCAGCAGTGACTCTCTTCCTCCTTCTCTTCTTCCTCCTCCTCCTCCCACCCAAATTCCAAGCTTTTATTTCTTTCCTGATGGGTTTGCACACATTATTTGCTTTTACATTGATTCCTATGGAAAAAATTGCTTCTACTTACAAACTTTTCTACTCAAGAACCTGGTCACGGAACGAATTAAATTCTTAAGTAGAGATACCACTGTATATAAGAAATCTAAATAACTATATAAAATTATGAAAATTTACTAAAAAAATTTTAAAAAGACCCCATGTACAATCACACACATTCATATCTCGTATGGGCCAGAGACAGTCTCATCACTCACGACCCCCATGCCCTATACATGTCATAGAAACATAGAAGACTGGCGGCAGAAAAAGACCTCATGGTCCATCTAGTCTGCCCTTATACTATTTCCTGTATTTTATCTTACAATGGATATATGTTTATCCCAGGCATGTTTAAATTCGGTTACTGTGGATTTACCAACCACGTCTGCTGGAAGTTTGTTCCAAGGATCTACTACTCTTTCAGTAGTAGTAGATGTCTTCAACAGAAGGCAGATTGGCAGATTGGATTGATAACTTCCAACATTTTCAGCCCTCATTGCTGGCCAATGATCTGAAGAGCATCATTCCAACTTACTTCCATTGAAAAAGACCGATGTACAATTCCCCCCCTTTAAAAAAAACCCCTGAAATTACCCCTCTGATTTTTATTTTTGGAACCCAAAGACGCTGAGGGCGTGTTGACCAAGCTTTGTAAATTTCACTTCTGCAAAAGAGGGGCCTGACTCACAGTCCTGAGACCAGACTGTTCTTTTCTGATGGTTCCTTGCATGTTTTGAAGATTCACACAAGACAGCTGGGCTTGCCAAGGCTAGCCCCAAGATAGATGGTTTTAACGATGACACAGGAAAGGTGAATCAAGGGATGGAAGCAAGCAGGAAAAACGATTGCTGCCAACCTGCCTTCCATTGAGGACCTGTGTTCTGTCGGGCTCTCTGGTAGACTCCTCCCAAAAATTCACAGGTACAAATTTCAGACACACACACACGTTTGAAAATTCAAAACAATGTTCTTTATAATGAAAATCCACTTAAACCAAGCCCTCTTTTGGTATAGCAAAGAGCCCTCGTCTCCAAACAAACTGGTAATTTGTACAAGTCCCTTATCAGTTCTGTGATACTTATCTTGCAGCTGTGAGGCAATTCACAGTCCTTCTTCTTCCACAAAGTGAAACACACTTTGCTCTGGTTTAGTTTCAAAGCAGGGAAAAATCAGCACACAAAAGGTCAAAGTCAGTAAAGCAGTCATGAAACACAACGATCAGATAATCCTCCACAATGGCCAAACCCACAGGCTGCTATTTATAGCAGCCTCACTAATGACCACAGCCCCACCCAACCACAGGTGGCCTCATTTTCTTTGATAATAATCTCTCAGATGTTGTTGCCTATGCATCGCTCTCCACATGCGTGGCTGCATCATTAACTCTTGTTCTGAATCCAAGGAGGAGCTAGATAATTGATCTCCTTCTGAGCTGTCTGCCCCACTCTCCTCCCTGTCACTCATGTCTTCTTGGTCAGAGGAACCTTCATCATCAGATTCCACTGGGGGCAAAACAGGCCTGCAGCATGTGGATGTCTCCCCCACATCCACAGTCCTTGGGACAGGAGCTGGGCCAGAGCTAACCACAACAGACCTGTATACAGCACGAGTCAAAAAGAGGGCTGTGAAAATATTTACTAACCTCTCGCATTCTGGACACAAACTGTTTCAACTCCTACCCTCAAAACGTCACCACAGAGCACTGCACACCAAGACAACTTAGACACAAGAACATTTTGTTTCCAATTGCCCTCACTCTGCTAAACAATTAATTCTCTCAACCCTGTCAAACTATTTACTAAGTCTGCATTACTATTACTACTAGTTTTTTCTCATCAGTCCTATCACCCATTTCCTCCCACTTAGGACTGTAGGATTGTAATTTGTTGCTTGTAGACTTAAGAGTTTAATTAATAGTGATGGCTTCCTGATTGCTTATTTGACCCCTATGACAATCATTAAGTGTTGTACCACATGATTCTTGACATATTTTACTTTATGTACACTGAGAGCATATGCACCAAAGACAAATTCCTTGTATGTCCAATCACACTTAGCCAATAACGGTCTTTACATGGGGCTACCTTTGAAGAGTGTTTGGAAACTTCAGATTGTGCAGAATGCGGCCACGAGAGCTATCATGGGCTTCCCAAGATATGCCAATGTCTCGTCAACACTCCGTGGCTTGCACTGGCTACTGATCAGTTTCCGGTCACAATTAAAAGTGTTGGTAATGACCTATAAAGCCCTACACGTCATTGGACCAAAATACCTATGGGACTGCTTGCTGCAGCGCGAATCCCAGCGGCCTATTAGGTCCCACAGAGTTGGCCTTCTCCAGGTCCCGTCGATGAAACAATGCCGTCTGACGGGACCCAGGGGAAGAGCCTTCTCTGTGGCGGCCCCGGCTCTCCGGAATTTATTTATTCATTTATTTAT
The DNA here is from genome assembly GCF_031021105.1 of Erythrolamprus reginae. Taxonomy (NCBI): domain Eukaryota; kingdom Metazoa; phylum Chordata; class Lepidosauria; order Squamata; family Dipsadidae; genus Erythrolamprus; species Erythrolamprus reginae. The sequence goes on along the minus strand of NC_091959.1, from coordinate 5,430,497 downwards.
TGGATTTGTATGCCGCCCCTCTCCGGAGATTCGAACTGCCTCTACCCTCCTTGCCTTCCGCAAAATGCTAAAGGCCCATCTCTGCCCCCAGGCATGGGGGGATTAACCTCCCCCTGTTTTCTCTGACCTCTATATTGATCAGCTGGACCGAGTGTGTATGACTGTGTATTTAATGTGTATTTATAATATATAGTATTTATAATATATAATTAATATAGTATAGTATTATACAGTGTGTATTTAATGTGTAGTTAATGGGTTTTTTATACATGTAGTTTAAATTTTAATGTTAGATTTGCATTGTATTGTATTACTGTCTTGTTGTGAGGCGCCCCGAGTCTTCGGAGAGGGGTGGCATACAAATATTATAATAATAATAATAATAATAATAATAATAATAATAATAATAATATTTATTGTCATTGTCAAAAACAACGAATTGTCATTGGCAACGAAAGTCGTGTGACACCCAGAGACCAGTCCACCATACATAAAATTAGAATAGGTACATAGAAACATAGAAGTCTGACGGCAGAAAAAGACCTCATGGTCCATCTAGTCTGCCCTTATACTATTTT